>NW_020194476.1:1829498-1980626 GCF_003019875.1 Amorphotheca resinae ATCC 22711 | reverse complement strand
CCCTAACCCTAACCCTAACCCTAACCCTAACCCTAACCCTAACCCTAACCCTAACCCTAACCCTAACCCTAACCCTAACCCTAACCCTAACCCTAACCCTAACCCTAACCCTAAGACAGATTAGTTCTTAATGTAACTTAGAGAGAAATAAAGGTATAGCTCTTTTATAGTATTATAGATAAGGGTACCTACTTTCTTAAAGTAGTATTAAAACTCTAAATATTAACTTAAAACTAAAACAAGACCTTTAGGAATTTTCTTTAATAGTATAACTCTTTAGTTATTAAACTTAGCTATACCTTCTTAGAGATGTTTTGTATCTACCTTCTTATTAATTGTTTAAAGCCTAAGTTAAGGGCCTATATAGTAAGTAGTAAGGTCCTAGATACCTTTAAGGTAGTTAAGGTAGTAGCGTTAAGAAAAGAAACTCTTATTTAGACAAGGTAATAAAAAGGCTCTTATAAAGCCTTTTTAACACTATACTATACTAAGAGAAGCTCTTCTTATAATCTAAAGACCTTATCTATACTAGTAAATACATAAAGGGTATCTAGTAGCTAAACTTTAAATACGTAAGAAGACTCTTTTAGCGTTATAAAAACCCTTTTAGTAAGTAAGGTATAAGGTAACTACTACTAATACTAGTAGCCCGGTTATTAGGTAAATTCGTACCTACTATACAAATACTCTATATACGGTTAATCTAGGCATACTTATACTTAGTGCCTTAACAAGGCTAGTACTTTAGGTACTAATACTATACTAGTAGCCTACTATATTATGCCTAAACAATAAGAAGAGGAGCGACCCTTAATAAGTATTTAGGTAGAGATACGTATTAAGGGTAGCTAGGTAGCTATACCGGCCCTACTAGACTTAAGAGTAAAAGTTAACCTTATCTACTTATAACTATTAGAACAAGAGACACTATAGTAACTTAATAATTATATTATAGTATCCTTACTATTCTAGAAAACAATAACAAGCTTTAGGTTATATAATCTGTTTATTAAGGCCTAAGATAACTACTTAATAGTAAGGCGACATTAAGGTAGATTTGTTATTACTAATATTAGAGACTTAGATGTTATACTTAGATTCTTATAGCTAGAGGCTATAGACCTAATCGTTTTATAAAAGACCTAGACGTTTATATACCTTACGTTATCTTTAATAGTTAGGCTATATATAATAAAGAAAGAAATTAGAAAGGTAATAAAAGAAGCTTAATTTGTAATTATAGTAATAGTATAACTAATTATAGTCGACCTAGAATCCCTAGGTAAAGAAGGACTATAAGAGAAACTATAAGAAGATAGTAAGGCTATAACGACCTTACCTAGTAAGTACTAATAATTTATAGACGTCTTCTCTAAGGAAAGGGCTAGATCACTACTTATAATTAATAGCCCTACTTATATAATAGACCTTAAAAGAGACGTAGTACTACTATATAGCTAAATCTACTTACTTATAGAGGTTAAGCTAGGTATCTTATGTAAATATTTAGACAACGCCCTAGTAAAAAGATAGATCTATCTAAGTAAGAGCCTTACTAGTACTCTAATACTATTTGTTCTAAAGAAAAGAGAGAAGCTATAACTTTATGTTAACTACTAGGCGTTAAATAGTATAACTAGAAAGAACTAAGCCCTTATTCTATTAATTAAGAAGATCCTTAATTAGCTATCGTAAGCCTATGTCTACACTAAGCTTAACCTACATAAAGCGTACTATTAAGTTTGTATTAAGGCTAGTAATAAGTAGAAAACGGCTTTCTAGTACTAATATAGCTACTTTAAATACTGTGTTATACCCTTTAGGCTAGTAAACGTACTAGCGACCTTCTAGTCCTTTATTAACAAAGTACTAGAGAATCTTATTAATAATATTTATATCGTATATCTTAATAATATCCTTATCTACTCTATAAATAAAGAAGAGTATATATAGTATATTTACTATATCTTTAAACGTCTCTAATAACATAACCTTTATACTAACCTCTTAAAGTATAAGTTTAATATAAAGTAAGTAGGTTTCCTAAGATACGTTATCGACTTATAAAGAGTTTGTATTAAACCTAAGTGTATCTCTATAATCTAAGAATAGCCTATTCTTATAACTATAAAGGACATTTGTATCTTTCTAGGGTTTACTAGGTTCTATAAGTACTTTATTAAGAATTATTTAAAGATTACTATACTACTAATAAATCTCCTTTAAGGCGACGCTACTAGTACTATTACATTAAGTTCCGAAGCCTTAAAAGCCTTTTATAAGCTACGACCAGTCTTTATAAAAGCCTTTTTCCTATATTACTATAACCTTAAACTACTTATATGTATAAAAACAGATATATCTACTTATACTATTAGTACTGTCCTTTTATAGCTATAAGAAGGCCGCTAGTACCTTATTACATTTATTTCTAGAAAGCTAAAAAGGCTAGAGCTATACTATAATACCTCTAACACTAAGTTAATAGCTATTGTTAAAGCTTTTAAGTTATAGAGGCCGTACTTAGTATATGTATAAAGTTTAGTATTAGTTTTAATAGATTACCTAAACTACTGTTACCTCTTTATAAAGCTAAAGTTGTTATAATAGTAAGCTAGATAGCTAAAGGAACTTTCTGTCTTTAACTTTAAGATTAAATATAAGAAGAGTACCTAAAACCTTACTAATAAGTTATTATAACAGCCTGACTTATAAGATCTTAATAAGTAATTAGAAGTATAACAAGCTCTCTTAGTAACTTTTCTTAATAAATTCTAGGTAAACGTAGTTACCTTAGAAGCTATTAGTCTTACTATAAGGCTTGTTTAAAACAAAGCTTTTATTCCTTTTATTCTTCTAATTTCTTTTATTCTTTTAATTCCTTCTATTCTTTTTAAAGGTCTAGCGACCTCTTTAACGTACACTATCTTAGTAGAATCGCTCTAGCGTAAGAGGCTAGACTTATACTAGCTAGTAGACTAAGGCGATCGTAGGTCCTAAAGACCTTACGCTTTTATTACTAGAGTATTAAGTTATAAATTAAATACTCTTATACTAGTAAAGAACTCTACTTAGAGTTAGGCTAGTAAGAGTAATAGCTAGGTAATAGTAACGTTAACGTTACTACTGTTACTATTAGAAGCCCTTTATAATATATAGTAAAAGGACGCCTTTATTACTAATAAAGAGTAAAAAAAGTAGTAAAGTAGCTAAGATACTATTAGGTCTTTATAGACATTTAAGGATAATATACTACTATAGTATTATAGACGTATATATATACCTAATAATCTAGGCTTACGTAAAGAGTTACTAAAGCTTTTTTATAACGTACTTACTATAGAGTACTAGAGAGTTAGTAAAATAAAGAAAAGGCTTTCTTAATCCTTCTTTTAGTTAAGTCTTAATAAAGACGTCTACTATTACGTTTCTACTTATACTATCTGTTAAAGAATAAAGGCAAGAACTTATCTACTATATAGTAAGTTAGCCCTACTCTTTATTCCTTCTAAACTTTAGTAAGAGATCTTACTTAACTTTATTATATAGCTACCTTACTCTTATAATATAGTAAGTAAACTATATAATTTAATACTTATTATTATAGACTAATTTACAAAATTTTCCTTATATATTCTAATAACTAATTGTCTTACTAGCGACAGGCTAGCGTCTTTTCTAATATACTACATTATACGACAATTTAGAATTCTAGATAGTATTATCTTAGACTAAGGCTCTTTCTTTATAAGTAAATTCTAGAGTAGTTTCTACTAGTACCTAGTAACATTATAGCGACTTAGTACTACTTATTACTTATAAACAGACAGGCAGACAGAATAGTAGAACTAAGCTATTAAGTATTACCTTTAAACTTACTATAGCTTTATATAAGACGACTAGACAACTAAGCTAGATCTTACTAAATTTATATATAATACCTTATAGTACTCTATAATAAACGTAACACTATTATACATACTATATAAGTACTAGCTAAAAAGTAATCTAGGTATAGTAAGACTATGTTACTATCTTTAAAAAGTACGTGTCTTATTTTAAGAAAGTTATAAGTATCTTTTACTCTAATACTAAGTCGCTACTAACTTAAAGGTAGTACGTGTACGAATTACAAAGATCTAAAGAAAGTAAGAAAGTAAAGGATAAAGTAGTAGTAGATACTATAAAGGATAATAATAAAGAAAATAATAGTAGAAAAGATAGTAATAAAGACAAATAATAGACGACTAAGGGTTAAAGTATCTTTAATAAGTAAGATTATACTTTAGATTTTTTTCTTTTTTCTTTTTCTAAGATATATAATAATAAAGTTAGTAGAGCTTTAAAGAGTGTTTACTAGTAAAAGAGTAGTTTAGTATTTTTTTTAAGATACTTAGGTTTCTAAGTTTTTATATAATAAATACAAAAGTCGTACTTACGTTACTATAACTATACTAGTAACATTATGCCTTTCTAATAATTATCTTAATGTATTTATTTATATTTATATAAAAGTAGGCTATCGTTAAGGTTTTATTATAGTTCTTATAAGATTTCTAAATCGTTATACTCTTTTTATTTTATAAGATAGAGTCTGTTTCTTTATAGGCCTTTATAGTTAAGAATAGCTTTTACTTTAAATATTTCTTTATCTAAGACTAAGATATCTATTAGGCTTATAAAGACTTTACCTTCTTATACCTTATAAGGTTCTAGGCTTGTAATTAGAAAGGTAAGATATAGCTATACTAATAAAGAGAGGCGTAGTCTATAAGTAAGTCTATAGTCCTTAATAACGTCTTTAATTTAGTAAGGGCTAATATACTTATCTATAAATTTCCTAGAAGGTTAACGTTACCTTAGGTATTTTATTAATAAGAGTACTTAGTCTTCTTTTTTAAATAAAATCTTTTTCTAGTTCTAGTTATACTATTTCTTATACTATTTTTAAGAGTACTAAAGGAATATAATAATTTCTTTATAGCTACTTTATAGCTACTCTACTTGTATATTAGCTACTAGCGCCTTTACTAGCTTTAACTAGTTTAAGGGTATGTCCTTAAGACCTTATCTATAAGCTAATTATAATAGTCTACCTCTATATTTATAGTTATAGTAAACTTATTATAAAGCTCTAACTAATAAGTAATTTTTACTAGATAACCTAACTTTTACTTTATATACTCCTTCTTGTCTACTTTATTACTATAAAGCCTCTTTTTTACTAACATTATAGTCTAAGACTTTAAATGTTAAAGGCTCTTCTTTACTAAAGTTTAGGTAGCCTAAATTATAGCCTGTTTGTATTAGCTTTAACTTTACTATAAATAATAGACTACTTTACTTTATTCTTTTTTATAATTACCTTTTAAAGTTTAATTCCTTTAGCTTAGAGAGTTAAAACAACTTAGTAACGTTAATAAAGCTATAACATAAGAGCGTCGCCTTAAGAAGGGTTATACTTACAAAAATATACTCTTTCTTTAGATTTTTGTAATAGACGTACTTTACTAATATAGCTACTATACTATTAGGCCGTTACTCTTTACTAAAAAAGAATACTTATAGTCGTTATCCTTATACTTTAGTAAGGTACCTTATAAGTCTTATAAAGCTATTTAGTTTAAGTATTACTTATAAGCTACTAAACGCTTTATTAGTACTATGTTATCGTTAATAGTTTAATAGAGGTATGTTAGAAGTTTGTTAAAAGAGTCGTAAGAGAGAAGGGGTATAGCGGCGTTATATTTGTATAAGGTAAAAAGAAGAAAAAGAGGTAATAAACTAATAAAAACAAGTCTCTATATACCTCTTAGCGCTATAAGGGACAGACTAAGTAAAAGAGAATAAAAGAGGTGTTTTTTTATATTTACTTAAAAAATATAATTATAAGTAATATAGTTTAATCCTTATAGCTACCTACTATTAGTATACTATTAACCTTCTAGTAAGGAGTAATAAAGGATTTCTAAAAGTAGTAAAAGAGTAAGGAATACTAGTACGCCTAGGTAATATAGTTTGTATTACGTATTAAAGGTCTTATAACTATCTAGCGACTTACTAGTACTTTACTATAATATATCTTTACTAAAAGTAAATACAAGAGGCGTACTAGATAAAGATCTAAAAGTATAATATGTAACAGAAATCTTACGGTTTAGCTATGTGTCTCTACTATACTATAAAGTCGCTACTATTCTTCTTTTCCTAACACTACTAGTTATATAGTTATATATTTACTTACTAATTTATTCTTATGTATTTATTCTTGTTTTTAGGAAGGCATTAGCCTACCCTAGCCTCTCTATAATCTAACGGCTACCTACAAGCTTCTAAGGACAGAAGCTAAAAAGGAGAGATACTATATTAGGTACGCTAATACGTAAGACTATAATAGCTTAGAAATCAAGTATAGAGTAACTACGTACTACGACTAAGGTAATAGTAGGTATTAAGGAGTATAAGAATAAAGGGTAGAGAGGAGAAAGAAAGGTAGTTTAGAGATTAGTCTATAGTTAAAGTAGCGATATACCTTTAAATATACTACAACTGTCTATTAACTCTTGCCTCTTCTACTCTATAGAAATACACCTGACAGTAGCTATTCTTTTAAAGAGATAAGAAAAGGTTATAATTAAAGACAAAGGTTATAAACTTAAATAAAGGTTATTAAACTTAGTTATAAAATAGATAAAGGTTGTAAAACTTAGACAAAGGTTATTAAACTTAGTTATAAGACAGATAAAGGTTATAAAACTTAGTTATAAGATAGACAAAGGTTGTAAAACTTAGTTATAAGATAGACAAAGGTTATAAAACTTAGACAAAGGTTATAACTTAATAAGAAGCTATAAATAGTTATAGATATAATATATATAAGGTTAATAAAAGGTATAGGTCTTATATATATAATATACTAAAAAAGTACTACGTAATATAGTAAATATAGCTAAAGTAACGTTCTTACTTTTAAAAGAAAGGTTAAGAGAGTTAAGTCTAAGTAAAGTACTTATATTAGTAAGAAAAAGTATAAGATAAGAATAGACTTAGATAGCTTAATAACAACTACTTTTACTAGTACCTTTCTTAAGATATATATATAGCTAGTAAGATAAGTAAGCCTTTAATAAGAGTAAAGAAAGAAGAGAAAGCTTATAAGAAAAAGAACTTTATATAAACTTCTTATATAAGACAATACTATTAAGTACTTAGATAAGGCTATTAAAACCCTTAGTATTCTAGAGTTAAGAGACGTCTAGTATATTTATATAAAAAGTAAGTAATTAATAAGTCTTAGTAAGTAGTACTACTTAAAGATAGAATATAAGTTTAATAAAGAAAGAATAAATATCTTTTCTTAGTTCTTATTATATAGTAGTATTAGTATTCTCTTAAAAAGGTTTAAGGTAAAGGTAGAATACTAGACTAGACTCTTTATAAAGGCCCTAGCCTTAGATAAGGCTTAACTAATTACAACTCTTAAGTAGTTCTTATTATGTTATTATAGTAAGGTAGTAAGAGGCCTCTTAACCTAGTAAAGCTAAGACGTACTATATATATATATAAAGATAATCTAGTAGTATATATATCTTCTTATAAAATCTTAAGTAGTTCTACCTTAGGCCTTTAGTTATATAAGTATACTTTAGTTTAATACTATAAATAAGATACGTCTTAAGAAAGGTACCTTAAAGGCGTTAGTATAAAGTATAGTACCTAAAAGGTATTTAGATCTTATTTACTACGTTCTAGTAATAAGTCTTAAGAAAGGTGTATCTTAGAAGGTAAAGGTAGTACTGTTAATAGTACTAACAATAAACCCCTAACCCTAAGCATCTCGGTAGAGCAAGCACTTTCTTCCTAGTATAATCTGCTGGGTTGATCTTAAAACAGCTGCTCTCGTTTGTATATATGCCTCCATCATCTTTAATTTCAAAAATATTGATCTGTAGGACTTCTGGATCGGTATCGTCGATTGGCACAAGGTGGTCAAATGTAACTCTATAATAATCTATTATACTTAAGTTTAAAGAAGAATCAGTGTAGGCTCCTAAAGACAAGAATTCCATAAAATAATCACCTACACATGTGGTCTAGCCGCTTCCAGCCAACCTGTGTACTCATCACGAACGACCATATCCCCAGGGACGTCAGGCTGCACCTCCCGGTGGTATATTGCTTGAAACGCCAGCTTCGCCAGTTCGGGGCCGCCTGGTAATGGAAATGGAGGTGAGTGATCAGCTGTATGCCACGAAACCCTTGGAAGGAGCTTCTAAAGTGCTATTAGGGGACCTTCGACTTGGATCCGGAGAGGTTGGTCTGAAGATGGCAGATGGAGACGGTAGGGGGGGTTTTAATAGCATGGTGGAATATAGAGCAGAAGAGCTGGTCGGTCTGAGGGTGGAGGATGGAAGCGGTGGATGTTGTACTTGTGTTTAGAGTTGGTAAGGCATGGAATGTTAGGGAGAGACATTGTACTTGTTGCTGTGCTAGAAAATGTTTGGATCTGTGGTCTTGGCTATGTCACATGATTGATGGCGAGAAAGCTCCTATGGAAGCCAGTACTATGTAGAAAACCAAAGAAACTCCGAGGAAGTGGCCACCTGTCCTCTCATAAATTGAATTCTATCACGTGACACAAAGGAAATACGGCCGATGGCCTGCGCCGGGAGCAACTCCTCAGGCAGAACTCGTGTAGTGCCTTAAAGCAGGGAAATAAGCAGATACTAGGGCTTGGATTGTCTCGGGAAACTGGAAAGCTGGGAAGTAGTCGAAATATCAGGTTCGGCCCGGACGCGATAGGGCTGTATATCGTCTGCGAGCTAAGGTAAGCTATAAATGTTAGTCGCGTTCTACCCCGCGATTTAAGCCCTACTACAAAACATCGGCGTCTGTATAAATGTGTCGGCGATAGACCTGTCGCCTATAAACCTGTCACAGCCTTTGATTGCCCTATTAAGCCCATCCTTTGGCTAAGATTTTGGGAGAATTAAGGGTTTAAATGCGGCTCTCTACCACTTTGGTTTAGAGGGGATCGGATTAGCTACATGTCTGCTCAAATTTTGGGTTATAACAGCCTATGTAAGTTTAGAGTAACGACGCAAGCCCACCCTTGGTTGAAGCGACGGCCAGGGAATGGTTACCTGGACCAGTACCTAGATACAAAGCGTTCCTAATTCCATAACCCGAAAGCCTTGGTAGACCTGGACTATCAGGCTGGACTATTGCGAGTTCTGGGAACCAGTCTGACCATGGTGTATTATCGTCTCTCACTAGCTGAACTTCTACCACAATCGTTGGGTACTGGTTTATTGTGCCATTTGCACAGAGTATCCCAGTAGCGCCTTGCCAGTTATCGTACCCTTGTATATTCCCAAGATGTTGTAGGTCTGAATAGAAAAGCGATAGCATGTCCGAGCCAGTGTCGTTCATGGCTATTATTCCATGGACCGTTCCGTCACCTCCTCGATGTGGCATTAGCCTGAGGAACATACGAAGCTAAAATAAAATGAAATTATGGCAAGATAAACATTAGAAGAGCTGGATCCTTACTTCGTGGAAGTTAGGTCCAAATGGCCCGTGACCGTAAGCATGCTTTTGAGCATACTGATAACGAAGTCCCTGTAATTCGAGTCTATTTGTTAGATGAGTCCTTATAGAAGCAAGGTTTTCTTAGGGGAGAGGGGGAAGATTAGGAAACATACTTCACGCCAAACCCAAACCGAACGAGGACGATTGTCCGCTTCTTCTTTAGTTACAACTTTGCCTTCCATTACCCAGACTTCCTGGATACCATCGATCTTCTTCTCCTCGTAAAGCTTAATTAGAGCTTCGATGTTGACATTTTGTTCAGGATGGTGCCAAGGATGTTTTGGATCGAGATAGTCGTGCAGTTCTTGAATACGCTTCTGGACATCAAAAACGAGGGGAATCGGTATAGCGGGCGAGAATTCGACTTTCTTGCTAGCCATGACGACAATAATGCAGATGATTTCTGATGGATAAAAAGGGTTGACGTGGGGTAAACTTGGCGCTGGGTGAGGTGGTCTGTGCGCCGTGGTTCGCGGGGACTCGGGCTGAGACTCGAGGGCTGGGATTGCGGGAAGCGTTCAGGCAATGAACTGATATGAGAAGTACGTTGGGCTGTAAAGAGTAAAGCCAAGCGTAAGTCGTAGCTGATCGTCACGACGAGTGCGACGCGATGGTAGGGCAGCGCAGTGGGGATGATCATGGGAGGAATCTATTTTTTGGCGAGAGCGGTGGACCCCGCTAAAAATAAATAATTACTAAAAAACCAGCCACACCTAATTCGCCTTCTACGCGCCTCCGAGCCCAGTCACCAACAACTACTCCACCGAATTGACTACGACGATCAAGGGCCATCGGCTATAACATTCGACGAATATTAGGGCATTTTCATGTAGTTCACCTTGCAGCGAGATATAGGGAGTTGCGATTTTCTGGGCCGTGGTGTTGAGTCAAACGGTCAGACAAATGATGAAAATTTCCTCCTTACTCTAGGAATATCAAACTTCTTGGTCCTCTATTTAAAGGATCAAACCTTGTAAATGTTGGTTTATAACAATGCCGACCAAAAATTAGAACCACGAATTTAGAACAAGAAGCTCGCCTTCGAACTGTTGGCTCCTCATGCCCCGGCAAACCCGAATCACGGCCACTCCGGTCTCCAGCCCCGCATCCTTAACGCTCTCCGTCAAATATTTTGTTCTCTGCGAGGACATCCCCCTACCATTGGTGAGGTAATAAAAATAAGCGCTGAATGTTATTTTTGTTGTGATGGTCTGATGGAACCTCCGGAGGGGTATGTTGGAAAGTACCGACATCTTAGAACATCCAAAAATACATTTCATATTCTGTTTGAACCTGACCTGAGTATCTCAGCGTATCGCCTGGGCCGCCTGGCCTTTTCCTTCTTCGGAGATTCAGGTTTGAATATTGAGTTCTTTGGTATTTGTGCAACCTTGGCGTCTGCGCCCAGGCAATGCAGCAATTCTGTTTGATAATGTTGGAAGAAACAACGGAAAGTGGATATTACCTTTGAGCCTTGTGTTGGCAGAGGGCTCTGGGCTGTATAAGACCCTCCAGATGCCACCCTATTTCTACCAGAGCACCAGTATCAACATCAAACATCCAAGTCTTCTCGTCAATATCACATATACAGACCCATACAGAAGATCGACCCAGGCGCCAAATCAAGCTTTCAAGTCCCCTTCGATTTCCTCCCCAAAAGTACCTCTTCTTTTCCAATCCCGCAAGCCAGGTCGATTCCTGTATCAACAGAGGCAGTATGGGCGGTCTTCGTTCCGGACACCGCCACAGGGCCGCCACTCCTGAAGATGCTGTCGAGGCGGGGCCATCCAATCAAGAGGCCCAGGCTGAGAAAGTACCCCAAGATGTCTGGCAGCCCGTCTGGGTGGCCATACATGAAGGTTTCCCCTTCAAACACTGGGCGTTGTTTGTCGAGAACGAGAAACACCCTTCGAAAAGTTTCATTTGCAATGTTCAAGGTGACGCGGGAAGATTCCGATACGAACAGACATACAAGAATGCACACACTTCCACCACATTAGTAGACATTATACACGTCGGCTACGTTCTTTCTAGCAACCTCAAGGCTTTGAGAGATGTTGCAGAAAACATCCCGATTCAGAACAATGATCCAGCTTGGAATTGCCAGGACTTTGCCTGGGCTCTTCTTGAAGAGCTTGCTGCTACGGGACTGGTTGATCCTGATGACGAAGCATACAAAAATGGCCGCAAAACCGTGTGGTCAAAAATGGAGGGTCTTATTTGAAGGCCGCAAGAGAGGCTTCGAGACTTGGGTATGGTAGCCGGGTGGTCAAGGCCTATAAACAAGGAATGGGGATCTACTTTCATGGTTTACCCTTTTGAAGTTTAGACCGTGTTGGAGTTTAGACCGCGTTGGAGTTTAGACCGCGTTGGAGTTTAGACCGCGTTGGAGTTTAGACCGCGTTGGAGTTTAGACCGCGTTGAAACTTTTGTCTTTTCTTGGTCTTTGCTTTTGTTCTGTTGGGTTGGGCTTGGGATACAATACTGTAACTCTACCTTGGATATTAAGCGCTTTGAGGTTATGATTGTATTTCAAGGAATGAATATACTCCGTACTCCTTACTAGCATAGCCACAAATGTCTTTGTCAAAACTCACTGCGTAACGGCTATATCCCAGAGCCGACCAACTAGCCATCTCTCTGGATTCCTCGCCGGCGCAATGCAGGGTGGCAAGTACTGCCACCAATCTGACTCCTGATATATGTGAAAAAGGTATAAAATCTTTTCCGATTCAAAATAGTCCGGATAAAATCCACTAGTTTCCCAGTCGATGATGCCCGTCACAAGGTATTTTCCGGTCTGATCGATATCCACCATGATATTTGCTGGCCGCACGTCTCCATGAGTGAACACAGTAGTTGATGGAGCAGGTGGAAGTAAGCTGCGGAGAAATTTGACCCAGGATGAGCTATTATGAGGAGGAATCGAGAACTGGAAGTCTTCGAATTGAGCTACCGTTGAGATGATCTCGCGGGTCATGTGGGTCTCGCGATGGTCATCTTTGACACCTTCGCCGTTCACCCCTCCAAAAAAATGACCATCGCCTGTCAAAGACCGAAGCTTGATGAAAATATCGTTCAGTTGCTTTTGAATCGATATCTTGTCCTCATGCATAAGATTTGGCCATGCCGACTCAAGCGTCATTGACGGGAAATATGTCATAAACATAATCCGTACACTATCAAACTTAACAAGGCCGTGAGGTCTCGGAGCGGGTATCTCGGGAGCATACTCTGCGAGATATTGGATTGACGTGTACTCCGTATAATCGTCATTGCCACGAATAATCTTTGCGATTAGGTTTGCATTGCATTTGAGTACGACACCCCTTGTGGGAAACTCCCATAACCTCTCGCAGCTTAAAATCATCTGCGATAACGAGGAAACAAGAGAAGATCCAACGAGCTCAGATCCAAATTGTGGCTCTATATAGCTGGAAAGGAGTTTTCTGGCTTCATCAGACAGTGCGTACACGATCTCAGCATTGCGGGCACGTGCAACCAGGTCAGCGCAGAAGTTCTGTGGTCCTACAGGTCTGCCTTTCGGAGGATTCCGATCCCGCCTGAATGATGCCGGCGTCCTGCCTGAATGCTTCTGCTCATAGACTGCGCCCTTGTAGATTGTTGGAAAATTAGTGAATAATTCGACTTCCGGATTAGCTTTGATGGCGGCTTGTAGGCGTTCTAAGACGGCTTGGTTCAGCTTTGCTTTGGCCGAGCTTGCTTTCGAGCTATCTCCGTCTTTCTCATCATTCGTACTTTGAGAGCTGTGGAGCTTCAGTCAGATTTGTTCCAGAGGAATGAAAGGAAGCCTTACCATGAGGCGTCTGCCATGTTGAGACAGTTCGTGATAGACAGCCACCTGACGGGTAAGGTACAGCTCTATTCCTTAGCCACCCTAGTTCGTCGCGCACTGAGCAATTAATTGAGAGTGTCTGATTTGTTTGTTGCAGAAACAGAAGACGCTTTGTATGGAAACAGAATTACAGATTAGGAGGTTGAGGGAACCGCGAAATGTTGGAGTCCGACAGGGCCAATCACGAAGCCAAAAAGGTTAGCGCTTACCTAGGTAGGCATTAATATCACGTGCCTTGACTTCCAACAGTAATAAATGAAAGGTCTTGTTAATAATGTACTACTACTGGTATAGTTACAAAAAGCTCTTTTACTAAGAGGCTCTAGGATTCTACAGATAAGGTAGGTAGGTACTACCTTACATATAGGTGGGCGATACCTATCTCTTACGTGTCACATGATGTAAGTAGCTGACGCTGTCACATGACGTTCAACCACACCTCAGCAGCTGTGAAAGCATGTGACCTTAATACATGGTGCACGAGAAATGACTCATAATCGCTCACTGCTCGTCACTCCTCAGCATTGTCCATCATTACTATACTTAGATGTATCTTTGCCATCCATCTAAGAAGTAACTTTGCTAGGAAGCCTTGGTGAGCAGCTTTTCTCAATCTGTACGGTGCGAAACCCATGTTTTGGAAGTACCCTCTTTCTTGATGTTATCAGAGAAGCACATCAAGGGTTAGGTCTACGAGTATCTGTCGATTCGACTCATAATGATCCTGGGTGATTAACTATGGGAGTGAGATAGCAAATAAATGTATAAATGTAAGGCGTGGATTGCAGAATTGGCCTGATATTGGGACCAGTTTGCAATCGATGCTCCTTGCGTGTATGCTAATGGGTTTTCGTAATTGGAGGATGTCGCTGCTAAGAGCGGTCCAGAGTCTGACACGGAAGAGTAGAAAGGATTTCGGAGTTGATATGGCGTAGGAGATGGTAATGGCGCCCAGATAGAGGTGTCCTCGGGTGGCAATTCGTGAGAGTATCTAGAGGACGTTGACTGCAACCTCGAATCGACTGGGTCTGGCGCAGAGACGCATGATCTGGCGGGCAACGGTGCAGCTTTCAACTGTGTGTGCGGCCATGGCTGAATTGTTTGCTACGGGCCTGGTGACCCGAACGATCAATCCTTTGAAGATGTTGGGTTGGGTTTTGATGTTGTTGACAGAAATCGTAACCCAAAGAACTCGACGACAGCAGTCAACGGTGAACCCAAAGAGGCTAGACCTGCCTTACATAAGCTGCGGGCCAGCATCGTCAATGCAGTCCGCCCACCTTTCACCTCTTATCACCACACTCCTTATCATTCCCCATTTCCAAAATGGGTGAAAAGCTACTTTCCCTGTTCATGTGTTGGACCAGGGCATTTTGTTATATAAATGCCAACTACAGCTAAGTCTCTTGCTATATCTCTTATATTCCTTTATCTATAGGTAATCTTGTGGTTCTAAACTACAGAACGAATTCTTTCCTATACTTCTGAACATGGCTTTAGTTTCCTCGGGAGCTCCTCCAGGCATTCTCAATCAGACACTCCCTGAAGATAAAAACAAAGGATCCGACATGCCTCCATTCGACCCTGTAATCCATCTGGCATTCGAACCACCTAGCGCACGCCATTCCTTCACCGAACTTGGACTTCCAAGACCGACGAACACACCTGATATGTGCTTTACCGAACCATTCCAGCTCTTTTCCGAAGAAGGTGTTCGCATGATTCGCCGCGATCTGCTGAGAAAGGAGGTCTTGGATAAGCATCTCAGCGCTTGGGATCGGGCTCCGTGCTATGTTGGCGGACAAGAGGAGGTGCGTATCTGTGGCATCTGCAGAATACAGAAGCTAAAGGCGAGATAGATAACGACTTGGATTACTAGTATGTGGAAGCATCCCGCTACGGTGGAGTGTATCAGCAAAGCTTTCGGCCTTCCACTGAAGATACTCGGACGACGGGGCGAGGTTGGGTATGTGAATATACAACTAGGTCCGGAAGGCGTGGATGGCGTCTACAAACTGAAGGAGACCCCGTCTAAGCCTTTATCAGAATCTACCGCCGTCATCTCCGAGTTTGACAAAGTTCTTACTGATTCATGGCATCGCGATTCGACACAGATCGTCTGCGTGGTCATGTTAAGCGACACAAGTAGCATGGTGGGAGGCGAAACAGCCATTCGGACAGGAGATGGTCGAGTGCTGAAAGCTAGGGGGGCCAAAATGGGAGGCGCTGTTGTAATGCAGGGCTGCCATACACCGCATGCTGCTCTTCGCGCCACGAATGCTGCAGAGCGAATCAGTATGGTTACCAGCTACTCCTTTGTTGATCCAGATCTTGATGATAGTGGCACCTCCCTTCGAAGTATCGACACCAAGCATCACGACCTTGCACTCATCCAAGACCATTTTTTACTTCACAAGCTGAGCAAACTTCGCGAGAGGATCGATGCTGCTATGGACAAAGTCAAGGAACGGCAGAGCACTGGGGAACTGGCCAAAAGAGAGGAAGTTGAGCCTTGGGTTGAAGATCAGATTACTTTTTTGAAGCACACCTCGTGGGAACTTTTTGAGAGGCGTCCCAACTATCTGTACAAGGACGTACCAGAAGATACTCTTCGCAATTACCTACCCAATGTCTGAAGTTGTCCTTGTCCAACGGTCTAGGCAAAATGTGGGCCCCTGGCTCTGATGTGTTTGAGTGTTTACTGTTTACATAATGTCGGTCGGTCGGTTGCTCTGGTCTTGTGTTGACCTAGGCGAATGTCGAGCACTTTGGGGGGCGTAGCCAAGCCTCTTTGGTTGAGCGGAAATGGACCTCGATCCTTATAAACATAGCGGTCGTCTTTGACATTATACCATGCTTTAAGACCGGACAGTTTGTTTGGCTTGTAATAAAAGGCCTCTATTACAGTGTATTACAGAGGAACAGGTAATAGGTAATACTGCTGCACTAACCCTGCCTCCCGCCGCGATCCCGAATCGCTACATCGCTTTCGGAATCGGATCCACGATCCAAGCTCTGCTCTGAGCTTGCTGTGACTGCTACCTCCCCATGCTCCTCTCCGAGATGCCCACTGCTGTCCCTTAAGCCTTTGCAATAATTGGTATCCATCGAAACCCTCGTCTTCCTTCCTCCTACCTGGATCCAACAATAGCCCATAATTTCACGTGGCTTAGCCCTTACCACTGGCCATCTCATCTTCCTCCAGTAAGATCTCCCAGTGTCAGGTGACTCGCACCTAAGCGACACCCTGTAGCTACCTACCTCACCTCAACTTCCCCCACCTAGCTAGCTCTTCTCTCCTTAGACGTCAATTCCAACACATGCCTATATATACTGTTTCGCACAGAATACGTGAGCTGCGTGAATACCGCTTGATTCGACAAGACCTTCAAACCAAATCGAGCCCGGTAGCGATCGTAAAAGTCTCTACGAACCACCGCATCGCAAATCCACAGATCGACCCCACCTTTAGTATTTGGGCGACACATCAAAGGCGCCGGCTAATAGTGTGACCTCTCCGAGCGCACAAGCCGTCTCCCGGTGCAGCTAGATGCTAGCAAAGAAGAAAAAGGCGGCGATCACAAGAGGGGAATCCAGGGATCTGCTGTAGCGTCAGCCAATCCAGAACCTAGCACGCCACGATCCGGCGCTCCCCTCCAAGCAGCGACCCTAGCGGCCCGTCGAACAGATCGATCTCATAACATCCCAGTCATCCTAGTTCATCCACAGATCCCACAAGCCCAGACGCTTAGTTTCCCCAGCCCTCGGATCTGCAGACTTCGACCAGCGACTCCACGCCTATACAGAGGGGGGTTTACAAAGTGAACAACGGCAACGGGAGGAAAGAGCGAGAGAGGAGGAGCAGGAGAAGGAGCGGGTCGGACGTGAGCTCGAACAGACCCCTTCCCCGATCTCCCAACAGTGTACCTTGGGCCCTAAATTCTTTCTCCTCAACTCCATCGCACGTATCCACCCCCACGCTCTCAAAATGGACCCACAACCCATGCTTCCGAAAAGCACCCCATCGCCTTCGAAGAAGAGGAAACGAATAGTGTTGCAGATCCAAGAACTCGGGAGCTCGTTGGAAGTCGAACCAGATAATTTCCAGACTGCATGGTACAGCTTGCGAGCTCTCGTTAACGATATCTCCACCTCCTCAGAGGCAACAGTATGTATCTATATTTAGCATACTCTGTACACGATTGGCTTACATTTATAGCTTGCTCCATCGTCTCTCAGGACTATTACCGAAGCTCTAGATCTCTTCGATTTGCACGAAGACAGGACGGATCCTTTCACAGGTGTACAAGGCTTACCAGTACCTGCATATCTCGAGCAGAACCTTGCCAGGATCTACTCTGTGACGACTAGCGGCCCAATTTCAAGCAATGAGGCCTTATCCCGCATGATCATAGATCAGATACTTGTCTGCTGTTTGTATGAGGAGAGCCAAAGATCCGACCAGCAGCCACCCAAGCCAGCTACACACACAGACAAAGACTCCTCGCACACGCCTTCCCGTGCGTCAGACACAAACACAGAAAGAGAAGAGCCTGCTATGCTGGAGCTTCTTCATGAGACACCGTTATCGAGAGTTGTAACCCATCAGGGACAGACCAAGCGACTGTGTGGATTCTCGGATTACAGTATTTGGTATGATAGATCTAGGGAGGGAAAGGCAACAATGGCGACGAATCTTCTGATCGTGGAAGCAAAACGTCAGTTTTATACTGATGCTGCATTGCCACAACTCGCCAGCTACATGGGGATCGTCCATGCTTCACGTAAAGACGCATCAAACAAGAACTGTATAGTGTACGGCATTGCGTCTGATGGGAGGAACTTTCGCTTCTGTCGGATCGATAACAATGGAGTGTTCACCAGCAGCTGTCTTCTAGAGTGGGACCGGCACAAGGATCAAATCTACAGTATTATACGCTCCCTCCTCCGAGCAGCAGCCCTCTCATCGCCAAGTACAACGCCAATCAAGGACCCTATGCGTAGGAAAATAGTCCTCGCATCATTCGGTAGCCCACAACGGGCCCAGAAGTTCGACTATGGTTTTAGTCAATTGCACTTTTATGACTTGGATGATCTGGAGGATGCTGAAATTGTCCACTTGATCTCCGATTGGCAGGAATGAAAGGACATGTTGTATTCGCGGGTCGTGTGCCGTAGCAGCACACTGTTGGTGTTGGTCACTGATGTGTTACGATCAATATATTTACAGTATTTCTATTTGAGAGTAAGACCAACCAACACCAGGAACTCTAAGCCACCTCGTTCCTCTTGAGATTTGAATATGGCGGCAGAGACTTTCCCGCTCTTCACCTATCTCCCCGCAGAATTACGCTGTCGCATAGTAAGGATAAACGGTTCTTTACTCCCCCGATACAATCATCGTGGTAAAGCGTTGTCGAGATTGGAAGCTCACTAACATCTCACAGTGGAACTTGGCCCTCCCAGGTCCGCGAATTGTCTACGTACAGAGACGCCTCACATCGGGTCTCGACGCGGTAGAGGGATATACTCTCGCGAGTGATGACGGCCCTCTCGAGGCGACGTATTTTATATCGCCATCCTCGAGCTATCCAATTGCATCGATGACACAGACGTGTAAAGAGTCTCGCTTCGTGGCCACGAAACATTACACACTCCTGTTCCCGGCATCCTCGACTTGGTTCTCCTTCTCAGCAGATTTCCTGCATCTCGACTTTGGCCGCTCGCCCTACGTGATGGACTATGACCCTAGGCATTTTGACAGATCTATCCCCCAACCACCGCTCACGCCTGCTAACCTGAAGTCATCTCGATACTCATGTCCGGCATTTGACACGCGGTTGGCCACAAAGGTGAAGAATCTGGCAATAAACAACTCCAGTTATATGCGAGCCGTTCCTATTCGCTGTATTCGGGGGGCGGCTTTACGTGGGCCGACGTGGTGGCATCGGTCATGGATCGCTTCTGTGGAGTGGAAACCTTTGTTATAGCGGATCAGCTATTCAATACCTGCTATGACCCGTGTCCAAAATATCTCACTAGCATTATCAAAATAAGAGTGGAATCTATAATTTTTTCCACATACATAAAGCGCCACGCATAACGGCGGTATTATATTCATATCGACTAAAAGAAACAATCTTGGCATCTAACTTGCTTGCAGTTTTTCATATGAGTTCAGGCAAAAGAACTACTAACAGTCATGAGGACAACCCACAAGCTCCCAATGCTCTTCAGTACATACGTCCACAGGGTCCGAGTCGGGGCTGCTTCCGGCTCATTAGCCTAGGTCCGGCTTTTTCTATTCAGGGCGGACCTGCTTCTTCTCCCGAGTGTCGACACCAAGCCAGATCAGATCTGGTCGGCTATAGTGACCACAGGTATCGAGGAAATGCTTGTTGCGAGTAATCTCCTCCATATTGCAGTCAGCAATGACCAAACCTTCCTCGTCCGGGCCAAGAGTGCTCTCGGAAATTTGCCTGCCATCAGGGCCATAAATCGCAGAAAGTCCACCCCCTGGAACTGACCACATGATGGAGTCTTCGAGGTCTTGAATCTCGACGTTGCGCTTTGATACGACTGAATTGCAATATAGAGAAAAGGTTCCACCCTCAATGCAGTGAGTGCTGGTCAAAATCTTTGCGCCTAGAAAAGTGGGAAAACTTAGCCCTGACACTGTTTTTACTTCTGGATGTCGAACATTCATTACCTTCAGCAGCCTGGCTCCAAAGAGCATCTGGTGTTTGCGCTAGCGGCAGCATGGGTGGCCAAGCAGCAACGTGAAACTCCTCTCCCTGGGTATAGGTATGGTATCTCAACAAGGGCTGGGTATGCTCCCAGCAGCAGAGACCTCCAACCTTACCAATACCAGGCAGGTCAACGACGTTGTTCAAGGAAGCACCGCTTCCATCACCATAGATGGTCCTCTCCATGTGTGTTGGCTTGATCTTTCGGCGGGTCATTTTAATCTCTCCATCAGCACCGATCAAGGCCTGAGAGATATATAAGGACTGGTTCTCATTTTCGGAAAAGCCCAACATGACTGCAATCTTGTTCTCCTTGGCGGTGGCGCAAATGAGCCTCATCTGAGGTGAGTCGATTTTCAGGGAGCTAGCTATGTACTTCTTAACGGACTCGATGTCGACGGTTCTTTTCCTATGGCACATATGAGGAACTTGATTGGAGTGTATAAGTAAGTTTTTGGATTATGTACCAGATCCAATAAGGATATCCAGGAATAAAAACCTCGGAGAATCCAATGAGCTGGCAGCCCTTTTCAGCAGCCTCTGCAATGTACTTGCATGCCTTGGCGACGTTGGCATCCAGGTCGAAGTCTATCGACTCGAGTTGCGTGGCTGCAACACGGATGACTCTTGGGTCTGACATAGCTGCAATGACTTGTTGATGGATGGAAGACGGATAGATAGAAGATGGACGAATTGATGAAATGATGAAGTGATGGATGAACTGAGGAGTCTCTGCCAATTGAAAGCGCTTATGATTATATAGCCGTATAAAAACAGCTACCAGTCTATCAAGTCATCGTATCCGGAACCTAGATATCCTGAACCAACGTACAATATCCGGAAGTTATTGACCCAGTCACCCAGGCGTTGTATGCTTATCATCTATTCAAGACCCGAAGACCATATGCACATGGAAGATATGGCGCTGCAAAGAAAGCGGAAAAGCTTATCTATCTCGGTGACACAGCCTATAGGCCCATCTAGTATAATCTCCTATCCGGAAACTTGTCATCCGCGGCTGCTATAGGTATATGCGACGGAGAAGAGCGTGTTCTCCATAACGATCGACTACGTGGGGAGAGAGGGTGGCCTTCGCTAAGGTTATCATTATCCGGGAAATTGTTATCCTTAAGGTACCTAGCGAAAATCAACTACCGGCGGGGATGCAGAAGTGGCAGTGAAAAGTACATAATAACATCCAGATAAGAACTATCCCAATCGGATGAAAAGATTGGATAGGAATCCTGGCCAACCAAAATGTTTCTCAATCGAGGCTGCGGCGAACAGGTCTATATACCGTTTGTTGCCCGATACACCCACGAGTATAAGAACATGCCACTAGTCCTACCCTTATTTTGATTCCTGGCACAAATCAATCAATCAATCATTACTTTTGTTGAAGACCAATTCTATCTATTTCGACGCAAACAACGACGATATGGCTGAGGTCTCTCATTCTCGATTTACGTGGTATAATGCCGTAGTAAGTACCTTAGTCTCGCCTATTCGCCCTCTACATCATCTAATATCCAAAACAGATTGTATTGACCTTGTCTATGGGAAGCGTCTGTTATGGCTATGATTTTAGTGTCATTAGTTCCATAATTGGCATTCCAGCTTGGTATTCGTACATGGGTCTCACAGAAGATAAATCTCAGACTGCCCTGTACACCCATTCCAACAACATGATCGGAGCGCTCTTTGGACTCTTTTCCGCCGGTGCAATTTTTGGCGCTCTTTTCGTCGGCTGGATGTGCGATGCTTACGGGCGCAAGAAGTCTCTTATGCTAGCCGCAGTAGTCAACATCGTTGGTGGTGCGCTCCAGGCTGGTTCTGTCCATATTGGAATGTTTATTGCGGCACGATTCGTTACCGGTTTCGCTGCAGGTAGATATACCTTGATTCAAGTCTTTCGACTTAGCTGATGGATATTCTTTAGCAATGTTCGTCGCACTGGTACCCATCTACATCGCAGAAGTCGCCCCTCCTGCAACGCGAGGACTTTTGGTTGGACAGCATGGTGAGTATAATCGTATTCAACCAAGAATCCAAGATAGTGGGCACTAACCTTCAAAGGTGCCTTCTTTCTCTTTGGCTACAGCATGGCTGCTTGGTCATCTGTTGGTTCCTTCTTTTCTAAGTACCCTCAGTTTCAATGGCGGTTCCCCTTGTCGCTGCAGATTCTCTGGCCCTCGCTGGTTCTCATATTCATCAAAGGTTTACCGGAATCACCTCGATGGCGTAAGATATGCTTCTAACACTACCATTAGCGAGCAAATAATTGACGTGTGTTCTTGCAGTTATTAGCCATGGACGGGCTGAGGAAGCTTGGGACGTTCTTGGAAGGTTGCATTACGACCCCAAAGATGCCTCTCAGTCATTTGCTCGCGAAGAGTTTCATCAGATAACTACACAGTTGGCCGCGGATCACGCAACCTATGGCCATGTAACTATCCTTGATCTTTTCCGCAAGCCTCATTTTGCGAAACGAATGCTCTGTGCTGCAATTGTTATGTTCACTTCTCAAGCTGGTGGAAATCTTGTTATTTACAGTAAGAGTCAATTATATTTGAAGTATGACTTCACTGCTAAAAGTTAATAGGTAACATCAGTATCCTGTGTAAAGGCCTGGGATTCAGTGACAGTATCTCGCTGGTTCTAGGCGCAGGTTATATCACCTGGGCATGCGTAATGAACTTTGCAAACGCCTCTTACCTCGACCGTCTAGGTCGTGTTCGCTCTCTACGTGCGTATTTCTAAATATGTATTGGATTTGGATCTTGCTAAGACTCAGAAACAGTCATTGGTTTCAGCTCTGGAGCAGTGATGGTAGCCATCGAAGCTGCGATTGTTGCGAGATTCGGGTCATCGACTAACAAGCCCGCTTTGGCCGCTGGCGTCGCTCTTCTGTTCTTCTACATCACAACGTAACTAGATACCATTCCCGAATTTTGCTATGAAAGCCAGCAGCTAACATCATAACAGCTACGCAGGATTCTGTGATACAACTATCTACGTTTATTGCTCAGAAATATTCCCAACTCACATCCGTGCGAAGGGAATGGCCTGGAGCATCGCCATATTTATGCTCTCGACTATTCCATTCCTCGAATCTTCTACAACTGGCTTCTCAACCATTGGTTGGAAGTATTACATGGTATTTGTGTCGCTAGCCGTAGTTTGTTCCATCGTCATGTACTTCACCTGCCCAGAGGTAAGGCAAAGAAAACTCAGTGCTCCTGTGGGATATTGCTGACAAGAGTCTTTTCAGACCAAAGGTCTATCTCTTGAAGAAATCAATGGCCTGTTTGGAGACGAAGTGGCTGTCAACATTACGAACTTGACGGAGGAACAAAAAGCAGCACTCGATCAACAAATTCGCCTCGACCAGCTTAGGGAGAATGACAACGCCAGCACGGATTTTACCGACGATTCAAAAGAAAAGACCCCTAAGGAGCAGTCCAAGAGTGTGCTGGCGGAAGTGTAATTAGACTCCCCTCAGTATAAAGAGCGAAGCCCAACCATACCTGATATTGCTGGAGCTACGTCTGATATCTGGGCCGCTGGGCGGTCGCTGTCATTCATGCATTGTGGGGTAAGAATTGAAGCATTTTTTTTTATAGATGATAGCCCCACGGGCTTGGGCAAAGTAGAACTAAAAGTATGAAGTAACTTGAACAAGCACATTTTCGCGGCCCGTAAGTAGAGACTATCTGATTGAACACGAAGGACTTGTGATTCCTTAGTCAATTCCCCTTCTCAGCAAATTGAATCCAACCAGTCATTTCCACTAGAGTATGTCGGCTCTAGGCCTACCCCCAGAAAATTGAAATTGGGATCAGAAGTCCACGCAGCCTCGAATGAGTTTTCACCGGTACCATAGCCTGTCGGTTCAGCATCGGTCCCATGTCTTTGCTCGACCGGAATTTCTCCTTTATATCTTTGAAACGACAGTAATGACGCGGGGTCAATTTCCTTTGCCAAGCCAGTACCCCAAATATCCACCTTCCACTCTTCCGCCAGTGATTCGATAGATCTGATGGATCTGTTGCTCCAATTCCACGTGACATTCATATCGTACAAACTCTTGATCAGGATTTTCAGACAATGCATCGCTTTGCTCTGTGATTGCGATCCCTGGCGTCTGACATTCACAAGATGAATGATCGCTGCAGTAACTGCGGAATGAACGGCAGAAATTGGTATATGGCGCTATTCATGATACGAATCAGAACCCCTATTTCAAGGTACAATTTAGGGCAAAAAGCTGACTCACAAGGTTGTAGTTAGAGTGATAAATACGGAAAATGTTTGCCATCTTCTCAGCAGATACTCTGCATGAAGCGGTGTGGATATCTTCTTGATCGTCTTCTCTTTCTGGTTCATCAATTTCTCCGCTTGGTTTCCGGCGGAATCCTCGAGCGAACGGACGATGTAGTAATATCATCGCAACATGAAACTGAATACTGGGCAAATTGATTAGTTGCGGTACAAAAGACTTCGAGGTTCTATGAAGGTCATACTGTAGTTGGTATACATGCGGCAATGCAGGTTTAAGTGAAGAGGTTGAGATTTTGAGAATCTTTGGTAGTCGATCATAAAATTCAACGAGTCGCAGATGAGTTTGCATGATGCGATCCTCTCTCTCTGAGATGGTCCAACCAGGACGTCGGGAGTACCTGTTTATATCAGCCTGTTCTTTACGTCTTAACTAGGTTTAGAGCCGCCTTACAATTGATCGTGAACTTCCGATGTAATGTTAAATAGCTCACATGTGTAAATGGAATTTATGGATATATGCGAGCTTGAGAAGGGTGGGGTACATCTTGTTTTGATACTAGGCGGCCAAGGGGAGATGTTGTCGCAAGAAGTTGAGGGTTTTGGCGCGGACATATTACATTCTTGAATACATCCAGGCCTTCCATACCCAAGGCCAAAGAGTCTGTAAGAGTGAATTAGCATCTGTTGTCTGCACAGTAAACTGAATGGGCATCGCCTTACCGATCTAGGACATAGATTCCCCACCAGGCCACGTTGCGTGCATCGGCATCTTCTGGTGATAAAATACCTTTCCGGACGTATTCTGAGCAATCCGAATGCAGTCCCAAGTTGATAGCTATACGGGATGCTATACCAACATACAACCACCCGAGAGATTCTCTATCCATAGCAGCAGAATATAAGCTAAGCAACCCTGCCGCCTGTACCGTTGAGGTTGTAGGTGCTTCAAATTCACAATGAAGCATTGTTTTCGCTTGCGTGTATAACATCATGCCTGCGGTATTTGGATCCGTGGGGTCCGTCCTTAGCTCAAGTCGATCAGAGTATCGAGATGCATAAGCAAGCATGGCGGTGAGAAGAAGAGGGGTACAAAATCGACCAGACTTCTCGATGTGCAGATCGTGAAGAAAGGATTCCTGGGGTACGAGATACTGCCAGGAATTTTGCCATCGCCAATATAGACCGAGAAGGTGATCACGCAGATCGTCCGAGATTTCTAGACCATTCAACTGCCGAGCTGATTCGATACCTAGCATTCGGGCGCTTATCGCGGACGTCTCTTTGAAAGAAAGGTTTCGATTGAAACTAAAGTTGCTGGCTGCTCCGAAATATCGCAACTCACCCGCATCACCAAGAGTAAAGCTTCCTAAGATATCAGTGAGCTCGTCAACAGTTTCTGTTGCAGCCGGCTTCCCAGCCAAGGCGGTCTTTAAGGTGCTCGACCGCGGTATGGACGATGTTGCGGATTGCTCTTGAATTTCTAAGGATACAGTCCCGCTCTCTCCGGATGAGCCTCGAGGGGCGGTTGACCTGATTGCCAGTCGCTCCTCGAGACATGCTAATCGTGCCTCCAAGGACTCAACATATTGTTTGCTGGGGCGCCTTTACCAGTCCACTGTTAGCTTCTCACTCTTTCTCTCAAAAGCTTGGTGCTAACCTACTTCCTTTTGCTTTCAGCTTGGGTGTATTCGCATGGCTCGTTCCGGTACTTGCAGGCACTACACTGAGGTTGCTGCCCATCGCACTATGTCACAACAGGAAGGGTAAGAAAAGCCCAAGAAAGAAGAGTCGGGCAGTTGGGACATTGAAGCTCCTTGCGTACCTTGGTTCTCTTTAACCGGCAGCCATTGCAGGCGAGAGTAATTCTCTGCCTCACCCGGCGATTCTGGTTCTGGTCATTTGCAGGCCTCATCATTGGCATGGTCATATGAACGGCAGATTGTTTCTGTTTGGGGGTGGGGGATGCAGCACTCATTGCAATTGTGTAAGGTTAGAAGCAGAGACAGATACGAGCAGAAACAGGCAGAAACAGGCAGAAGTTAAAGATATATAATATATATGTTTCAAAGTGACCTCTGAAGTGGGCGTGGTACCTGAGGTCCTGAGCAAAGGAGCAGCTCTCACAAACCAATTAGCAGGGGGCGTCAGAACTGATGATAAGCCAATCAGTAGGGGACGTCATGGTCGGTGATAAGCCAATCCGCCGGAGAAGTAAGAATTGATGATACTCCGAAATTCTGAGTGCTGAAAAGCAAGGCCCCCCTGTGCCAGAGCATATTTCTGCCGGTACCTGGTTTTACGTAGTATTAGTCTCTGCTCCGTATATGATCCACAGGGACCCTCACAATGCACTCTACTATTCAAACAACACCTTTAGAACGTGGGACGACATCTTGAGTATCAAATATAGAATCATAGAAGTGTGATATAGGCGACAGCGAGGTATACGACGGCGATGTTGATAGCGATAGTGAACAACACTTGGCCGCCTACTCTATTTATGGCTCACCGCCGACGCATTAGGTTAGCAGGTTCGCGTAACAATAGGAGGGGTTCGTGTATCACGATCCGAAATTCAAATGCCGAATAACGTTCCTTTAAGCTCTTGATCTGTTATCTACGTACTTATCTACAGCCAGTTAAACTAAAGCATGCAATTCAGACCAATCGATAGTTCTTTTCGGGGTTTGAATAATGGCTAGTGGGTTTGATTAGGATGGTACGCCACATAAAAGCCATATGAAGACGATGAATGCACATCCCTCTCTCGAAACAGATTGAATCAATGTATTGTCTCCCACTTACGGTGTCGATTCCACCTTAGAATAATTCTCAAGGTTCTTCGAACGACATCAAATCCTCCTTCAAAATGAATAGGGCTCCGACCTCAATTCCGGACAATTTGCAAATCACAAAAACCGTGCGAAGCGAATCGAATTCGAGTCGGTGAGTTTGAGATTCGGATATATTACGAATCAGAGTGAGAAAAGTCCAATTCGTCTCACATATCCTTCCCTATCCTTATTCAGAAATATTGGTACGGAAATATCATAATAGTGAGAAATTGACCTTGATTTATCTACGAACGAACTGGATCTTGCCTTAAGAGATCCACGAACGATTATGCGTTGATCGGACGCGCTTATCTCCGTGGATTTATGGAGCGTCGGGCCCTAGTAGGAGTCAGAGTGGAAATATCAAGCTTTCTAATATTGTTCTCGCTTGGTCATTCGAGAAAAGACGGTTTGGAATTGCTACAACTACCTGATCGATTGGAGAACCTTCCTGTGCTCCCTTTTCCAGCACTTTCCGCCACGACACCAAACCGTCTATCTCCTCAACAGTAATAGTGAACAACCCCGGACTTCCATCACAGATACTCCTTGACTGATTTGCGCCATTACTCGGTTTTATATCGTCATACGGAACCGTATAGCCCTTCCCATCCACATTCGCCTTGTACACAATGCAGGCATAATTTGTAACTACATTATCATTGTGCGGTGACTTGGACGTCTAGTAAGACCAGACGTCGGAGGATACGGCAGAGAAAACGATCCAGCAGATTTCTCTTGCGCTATATTGCCTACGTACAGTACCCAAGCCAATAATTCGCCGAGGCGGCGATCTGTAACTATTCTCTGCCGAGGTGACAGACTTCCATCTTACTGGCTTTGGTATTGTAAATGTCGTCGACTCGTCGTTAGGTCACAGACTAAATTGGAACGCAATACTAGACACTAAAACTTGATATATATACGCTTAGTATAACAAATCTCGAGTATTTAGGAGAACTGTAAGTCCTATCCGAAAGGCATGCTTGCGAAATTGCCAAAGAATGGTATGCTGGCAATTCTACCTATGGCTGATGTTCTCTCCTCTAACGTCATTAAGGGTACTCAATAGGGAACGCCAGAAATGGGCACACAACCTGGTGATAATGATATCACCGTGTTAAGTAAAGGTAATCTAAAGGGGTTAACAGCTTCTATACCCATAGGAGGTCATTGAACTCCTAATTCTACAGTAGGTGATAAGGCACCATGAAAGCATGCCCAGAGGGCTGAACTTTTATGAATGGGTGCAAGAATTCAGTCTGCCCAAAGTGACCAAATGATTGGGACTAACTGACGAGGAAAGTTGTAAAGTTCGTTACTATATTACCAACTTACTAAACTCATACTAGGAAAGCAGGGTGTTATAGTATAGTGGGATTTTAGGACTAGGAGACTTCTAAGTTCTCACAGATCATTAGGTCCAAATAATTATTCAGTTATACCTTAATAATAGTCTTCGTTGCTCACACAGTCTATATGCCCCGAGCTTTAATGTAGTTCGACGGCGTAAACACAATTTAACAATGTAAATTTGCCAGTTCTTTAAGTATTCGCGAAATTTTCATACTAAAACAGAGTAGGTATATAATGTTTAGCTATCCTCCTCTAAATCACGTAGCTCGAAGGTAAGATGGGTCCTCCTCCCACTTCTTGACGGCCTCCAAGATCCTCCAAATAGACTAGACGGAACAGGACCGATTACCTCCCCCAGTTCAAGCTGGAAGATCATACCCTGGAATGCCGCGCAGCCCGCCTCTTGGTTATCACGATTTGGATTTGCTGCAAGTAACAGGTTCTTGTCTGCCTCTAGCGAGTATATCTTGCTTCCTCTCTGTACCTCAGGAAAGCCAAGTCCAGCGATGCGCCGTAGTGGCGATGTTCTACACTCTTCCTCATCAACCTCCTCCCATATCACGAGAGCGAAACTCTCCTGCATTCTCTCGAGATGGGTTCGTATCGAGAATGCGGAAGAAGTAACAACAGAGACAGTAGTGGGTTCGTGTTCAGCTGTTAGGTTCTCCCGGAAATACTCCTCCAGATCGCGGAAGGAAAGAAGAATGATAAAGATCCACATCTTTATCGATGTCTTGAGTGTGGCAGGTATTGAAAGCACAGTACATATGTTTCCAAAGGCGGGTTCTAGGAGTAATGGTGCGACAATTTCGAGAGCGGTCCGGCGGAGCAGCCAAGGGATGTATTTGAGACTTTCTACTTCACTCGGGGACGAATGATTAAGTATATCATCGAAATTAAACTTCTTCTTTTCGAGCAGGTCTTTAACCTCTCGAAGAACACGATGCAGTGGCTGAACATAGGTAACTACGCCGAGTTGGGTCGCGTCGAAGCCGCGAATGCACTTACTGATGGAAATGCTTCGCGGCTTAGCCATTAATTTTCCTCCATCTAGTCTAGTAAGGACGAAGGGAGCCATTTTATTGCTCATAAGTCTTATCCCGGTACCTTGAACAGATGGAGGAATTGCATAGAGCCATGACAATCTGCCGCATTGTGTCAAAGCGTCTATAATGGCGTGCAATGCCCTATCAGCAGTGTGTGTTGAATTGTACTGTACACGCTTTAATCTTAAAACACCACAGAGGGCGTAATATTTATCGCAGGGAACCGTAGCTTCTAGCTCACTGGACATCTGCA
Source organism: Amorphotheca resinae ATCC 22711 (assembly GCF_003019875.1). Taxonomy (NCBI): domain Eukaryota; kingdom Fungi; phylum Ascomycota; class Leotiomycetes; order Helotiales; family Amorphothecaceae; genus Amorphotheca; species Amorphotheca resinae. Next base: position 1,950,663 of record NW_020194476.1, on the reverse strand, counting down.
AAACGTTGGCATCCGAAAGGTCAGAGAATTGGTGGTTGCTATAGTATTGACGAAGATATTCCAGTCGCCTACACCAGCTTGCAAATTCGTCCAGCCATGTCTCCTTTGGCTGGCGCCGGAAAAGGATGCTGGCAATCACTCCAATGTTGGCAAGGCTGGTCCAACCGGACTGCGACCAGCTAACAAGGTAATTCCTCGACAGAAGAATCTCTTGGAAAATCCAAGCTCGTCTTCTCCAAATTCCAGATGCAAAGGATCTCAATACCCGGAGGCAGTCATTTTCACGTTCTTCAGTCAAGGCTGGCAAAATCGTGCAGCTCTGGGTAAGCACGCAGGAATGAGGTGCCAACATTCTTTCAGCGAACGGAACCTTTCCCTCAAATTCGCATCTCATCTCCTGCGCAACTTCCATGAGGACCGTGAGATTGAAGCCTCGCAGCAGGAGAACCGTGCACTCTGCCTCGTGGTAAACCTCGTCCATCCTAGGAATCCAGTACATCTTGTCGACCTCCGAGTCCTGATTGATGCATTTGCTATCCAACCAGCAGCATGAGGCATTCCATGTCTGACGTCGGAGAGCCGGAGGTGTTCTAGGTCCGACAACAGCCAGGAGCCGTTCACGAAGTTGGGTCCAGTCAGGCAGCTTGTCAGAAGGGTCATCCTTCCATTCGCTCCAGACGTAGGATATCACCACGTGCATTTTAAGTCCGCTTCTAAATGCTCCATGCCGGTCAAGTACTCGATGATATCGCTCTGTGGAGGGATCTATCAAGGCAAAGCTAGAGCGAGTACCGGAAAAGAACGCCTTGGGGATATTTTGTGACATAGAGAACTATTAGAGAGAATGCGAGGGGTTTCAGGGTTTAGGTTTTGGAGAGAATGCAACGGTTTCGCGTGACTATTTTGTTTAGAATTGTCAAAAGAGACAAATACTCTAGAGAGAGACGGACACAAGCCTACCTACCTACCTTACCTTTACCTTACCTACCTTAACCGAGGCCAAAAAACAGTATCATGTGATTTGAATTTCCGTGAGGTGCAGTGGTATGCTGACATTTAGCCACCGCTTATACAACCAGATCCTATAACTGTTTAGCTAAAATGCGAATGCGCCGAACAAACAAAACACAACTGCAGTACTTTTATGGACCCCGCAAATCAAAGAGTACCATACAGAAATTAAGTCCAGGAAAAGCTGTGTTCAGCTCAAAAACAAAAGTGCAAGCACTCTTTAGCCCCCAACATTACCCCCCCCCCCCCCAACATTACCTTACACCAAACGGTCCTTGCTAACATGTAGTCAGCATTTCCGCATTCTGAACCGAAAATACCCCCCGGTGCTGTTGTGCTAGAATAGAGTGAGGAGGAGGTCATGTTCTGTATACTCATGCGCTGTCTATGGTCGTGATATCTGCTGACCAAGAGGCAAAAACCTTTACTTTACTATGTGTCGACATCGACGTTCGAGTTTACTACTATTTGACACCCTGCTATAGCCTATAGTCTGAGGCTATAGATAGAGGTGCAAGTAACGTCAAGCTGTCATTTGAGAAAGGGAATTCAACATCCTCTACGACATAAGTCTGATTTGACGTTATTATTACAGGTTGTGACAAAATCACACCCGATGTTAATATGTTCGTTACTAGAACGTGATATCTCTGGGCCGAAGACGTCTTTTAGGCGAAGCTTGCCTGAATGTTAGAGTAATACTAAAATAGGTATTAAATTATTAATTCCCCCAAAAGTTATTCTTCCTACAAGGCCTTAATTAATCCGACATACACGATATAGGGTTAATGGCACGAGGGAAATAACCTATCCGAGCACGTTTCCTTTCTGGAAAATGGTGTAAAATCTGAGGCGGATGATAAAACGAATCAAGATACTACCCTGTGCGTAGATTGGGCACTTAGGATCGAACAAGTTCCATTGATCACATGTAATATACGAACCCTTTCCTCATGTTTTCAAAGGCTATCGACTAGATTGATAATTTAGTTTCCAGAAGATGACTGGTCGATCAACAACTGAGGGATTTTAATGCATGCATGTCTACCTACTGTACCATCCATCCCCTGCAAGCAGTACTCGGTCTTATCAATATTTGCAGCAGCCACATCCCGAAACGGCCAGGTATACCAAAGCTCACTGCCGCCTGTATCCGTACGGTAAATGACAACCCACCCCCCAGATATATAGATGGAGCAGTCTGCTATATTAAATCGAAGACTCTATTTTCTATGCATCGAAGTTATCCAGCTCAACAGCAGCATCAATTATTCTATCATGTCATCTTCTGCTTTTCGACCCCATGGGCTCATTAAAAGCCCAATAGAAGAAGCCTTGTATCACAGAGCTCATATTGCGAACGTCTACACTGGAATAGCTGATCCGAAAGAGCATGAAACGTCCGCTCTTATGGAGGTTATTCTTTACAGCAATGTCTTCACTTCCAGCGAGAACTTTATAGTAAACTCCCAGCAGCCCCCCACAACCCAGTCCGACAAAAAGTGCGATATTGTCATCAGGTATCTTGAAAGCGGAACAAACAGAATCAGAGTGCTTTGCTTCGCCGAATGCAAGCGGACCAGAACAAGTCAACCGTTTAGTTTGAAAGCACTAGAGAAGCAAGCCAAAGACTACTCTAGATTGTACCTTGACTCTGAAGATAGCATACTATTCGTATATGTCGCTACAATGGCTGGCGCCCATATTCGGCTGTGGACATATTGGCGTGATAAAACCGAGTTGGCACCATTCTGGGGTTCCCAGGATCCTGGAAAATGGGACCAATACAAAGACGTCGGTGATAACGAAGCTGGGCGAGATATCGAGTATTGGTTTGGGATAATGAAGCAGTTTCCACCTACACCACATGCGGGCCAGAGCAGTCTCACCTATGGCACTTCAAGCACGGGCGATATGAGATATCAACCCCCTGCCTCGGGCTATGGAGCCTCTGCCTCGGGGTATCAAGCTCCCGCGTCAGGCTATCAAACAAGCCCATATGCCATACCACACCTCTCATCGAGCAATATACCGACGGGCCAATCCACCAGTACGGGTGGAGACATGAGCCAGCCGACGGGCGGAGAGGACAATGACAGCGATGACTACGATGAGGACGACCAAACGGTGGGGTACATTGAAACACAGCAAGTCTCCTCGTCGAGCGCAGGATCTCACTATCACGTCGTCAAGGTGACCAAAAAAGCGCATAGGTTCGGGAATGATGAGTTCAACTTCAAGGACAAGAGAGGAAAGCTGAGGTCAACTGCGCGAAATGATTGGAGGAAGACAACGCACAATGGACGGTCTGCTTGGAGACATCGCAATTATATCTGTACTGAAAATATTTTCTAGTGACAGTGTAGGAGGACAAAAAGGCGACGCTCAGGAATTTCTCCATTTTTCTTCATACCTTCGGAAGTCCCGTAAGTTACAAATGCAGTCTCATTGTACTCTCTTGGGGGATGTCTCGAAGAGCTCCCGTCCAGCGCAAGACTGTGTCGTAGCGTTCTGAAAACCACCAGGCAATGTGCTGTACAAGGGTGTTAGCAGACGTGTTATGTATCTGAATTAGTTTGCAATTTACCTCCCCGGCATCAAAGACTCGATAGTCATGAACCGGCGTTGTCTCACTCGTGTCGGGTGAGAAGCTAATATCAGTGACAATTTGATGGTCTCCAGACTTTAACATTCTGAAATAGATTTTGGTAATGCTCGGCCCGCTACAGTTGTAAATACAGGAGCATTGCGAGACACAGGAAGCGTGCCACTGCCCAAGGACTGTGGTGTGGCCGTTCAAGTAGTGTATTAACATGCCGGTACAACGCTTATCGATATAGCACACATCAACTCTTTCGAGGCCGCTTAAGACTGCGACTGACAAGAAGAGTCCGGCATTCGGGCTACCAATCGGAGGTGAAGGGAAACCACAATCGTGATATTGAGGAGGAAGGGGAGCGGCTCTTACAGTAGTGCTATCACCTATAACACCAAGTCTCGTGATCGTCGTACCGGACTTTACGTTTTCGTAATATAGCCCCGAAACACATCCTTTATTCTGCAGGAGAATCCATTTATAGCTGTTACTAACCACAAGGGATGGTAGAATGTACGGCCCAAATGAGTGTATTCTTCCGAGTGTCGTTTGAATCTAGTAACCCGTATTAGCAGCGACCGAGAGAGAAGTTGACAGAGACCAACCGTTAGTGTTGGCGCGGCAAATGCAGGGCTAATGGAATTAACAATGCGAAGCCAAGTATAAGTTATCCGTTCTTTTGTAGAGAGCGGAAAGTGTAGTGCGCAACCGCTACGGTATCCAGATAACCTCGAAGTCTGAGTGAAATAAGCTTCTACACCTACTATGCCATGTCCGGAGACATAAATAGTAAGGCCTTTAGTGTACTCGTCCCCGCTATACAAGGATAGGTATCTGAAAAAGCGTCGCTCAGGATCCTTTGTAACAGAACGGAGAATATCTCGATCGAAGTTAAACAATGCGGCATCTGGATCGAGCAAAGTAGACGGGAAATCAGGCTGATCCCATACCACTTGATTTCGTGAAAAATGCCTCGGGGGCGATATAACGACGCAGTTGAGATCCTTCCTAGTTCAGTCGGAATAAATTGGTAGATATAATACCAACTTACGTTATAGCCCCAGCGAAAGCTCGAGACACTTCCTTCTAGCAATCCATGCCAGGTACAGTCTGTCCTGGGAATCTTGCCAATCCAACCACTTTCCCAATTATAACCAAGCAGCTGAATTGCACAGATACCCCCAAGACTCGTGACATATTTAACCCCTGTAGTATCCTCAAGAGGATTGGGATTGCCCTCACAATCTCTATCTATGACGAAGTCTTGGACATATTCAGTACCAAAAACCGAAATCATCTTGGTTGACAAATGTGATCCTCGTTCCAGTATTAGACGGCGACTTGAAGGGCAGTGTAGATGGTGAGCGAGGCGAGACGTTTCATCTGCAACGAGGATGAACGCGCTATATGGCGTCATTAACCCAATGTACCGCCAGATGTAGGTCCTAAGCTCCGCAGGTAACCTAGATAGAAAGAGCGGTTGAGACTGACTACTAGCTAGCATCTGAAGCCTGCTCACTGAGTCAAGATCCAGTCGTCGCTCGCAAATATTCTCCCATATTGAGGGGTCAGCAGTAAGCGTTCGAGCTAGTTTGTAGATGACTGATCTAGGACAACCATTGAGTTTCCATATCAAGATCGAGTAGCACCAGTCATGGAAACAGAAAGCGGTTTGCTGATTTCGGGTTTTCTGATTGATTCGTGGATCGCGCGAGATCGTAACTGTCTGGGGTCGTAGACGTCCGGTCAAAGGAACATCAATGTCATCGTCAATATCCGGGAGGCAGGCGACTTCAGTAATCTCGATGCTATCGTCGCCGTTCGCGTCTAGGCACAGCGCTGCAGGGAGTATCAGTAGTGTAAATAACAGAGGAGTTGACTGGACTATACCGGCGCGGAAGTTAGATTGCCAGGCGTCAGCACCCTGCAGACTGTGCGGAGGGAGTTGCTCACGGCAGAACGCACAGCAGTCGGTCGCATTAAATGAAGGTTTGGGTGATTCCATAGCCGGTGAGAAATGAGTCGGTATGGCGGAGAGTCAAATTGGCATGGGATTGAGATTAATCGTCGACATAGGGAGAGGTATAGGTGCTCTGTAGATGCCGCCACACCGCCGGGCAGAATTTGTACGGTGGTCGTTACCTTATCTCCGTGCTCACCTATCATCACGTGATTTGACATCCTCAACCCACCTGGTCCAGGATCCAGGGACCTTGAGGACCTATATATAAAGGCCAATAAATAGTACATGTACTACGTCTGTCTGGCATACTCCTGCCCTTGCTTGCAGGGAAGATTGCCTCACCTAAGGTTGAGGGAAAAGAGCCCAGTGACTTAGATAGCGCGGAGAACAAGAATACTGTTAGCTCTATTAGTCTTCCCCGGAAGAAAAACGCCAAGAATTGTCAAGATCAGCATCTCAAATGCAGACCGGTGTCTTGGCTATTCTCTCCACTCATTCTTCAGCCAAGCATACCTAGGTAGTTTTCCATGATAAGATAAGGTAGTGTGAGATGATCCGAAAAGGGGAGATGGCTAATGAGTTTCCCACGTTTCGGCTATTTCAGGGGGGTCAGTGCAGGAGCCGCGAATCTTACATAAGCATGACGCAGCCCCTCGGATCTGGGCCGAAGAATTCTCTCGACATCTTGAACTCCATTCGTCAATTCGTCAATCGTCTTTTTCGTCTTATCTTGTCTTTGTCAACTCGGATTCTGTGTGAAGGAGCCTCAATCTTCTGGAGATGCAGAATTCCCGACAACACCATGGCTTCCCACCAGCCCCCACCGCCATACAGTGAGCAAGGCTCTGCGCCGCCCCACGATGCCCGCCAGGATCAGAGCCAATTCCGCCTGAACCGCAAGCCAGTCTCCAGCCCTGCGCCGGCGGTGACATCCCAGCATCACAATGGGTCCTCGAGCAGCCCCGCATACCGCGTGGGAATCAACTCGAGACCATCCACCTCAGGCGCCCCAATAACGCCGCCGTTGCCCTCACGCCCCGGCTTGATAGTCCAGACATCTCATCCGCCAAACATCACGGATTCTAAACTGTATTCAAGCCCTGTCTCGACTCATCCCGGGAGAGTCGGGACGTTCGCATCGACAAGCACTGTCTCTTCGTCTGCAGCCAGCTCCCTCCCGTCCAGCAGCATCTCCTCGGTCTCTACGTCGACGACAGCTACCTCTCCCGCCCCCTCCCAATCCTCCCAGCCGTCCCAATCCTCTGCTGCATCATACTTCCAAAAGGCATATCGCGAGGCGCGCCACTTCGCAGGTGGTCTAATTGAACACCCCACGGAGAGCACCAAGCACTTCACGATCCTGCGCCACTCCCACGGCTTGGTCTTCTACCAAGGGACGAGTACCTCCATTGCGATATCAATCTTCGCAGATGCGCCACTACCGCCTGACCGGACGCTATGGCTGCAAAGCAAGGGCTGGACGGGGAAGACAGGAATGCGCGTGAAAGCCCTGATGGGACAAAATGGTGATTGGTTGAACGTCACACCTACAATGGCTGTCGGATCCCAGCAGTTGAATCCGAGTGACGAGCGGGCATGGCAAAGGGATATCAAGGCGTTTTACAAGAAAGCGCACTCCAATGTACGAGATCATAAGTTGCGGGAGACTGCCGTGGTGCGTATTCCGGCCGAGGCAGGGGATGGGTATTTCCAGATTGTCCTCTGTGTAGGAAGCAAGAAGAAAGTGCTCTGTCCCAGCCCCGTCTTCCGCGTCTTCTCGACATCCAGCGACCCCAGCTCCATCCGAGGGGCAAGCCTGAGTACTCTACCGCTGGAGCTAGGGGCAATGGTGCTGAGCACGGGGGTGCAAAACACGGTGGGGGCTTACATCGCGCCCGTGACCGAGGTAGTGCAGACCTCGGTGGAGAAATACATGCCATCTTGGTGGACTCAACAGGCGGCTATTGCAGCTGTTGGTGTGAGTGGTGTCGGGGACAAGCTCAGCACGACGCTTGAAGACGCAAACAACGAATATGACCAGAAGGCCGGCATGAGCCTCGCGGGGGCTAGCAGCGAGGGGCTCTCGCCTGAAGGGGGGCCACAACCACCGTACCCAATCCGCTTCGGCGGCCGCAGCCAACCCAACCAGACAAGCAACGAGATCACTCAATCCCATCTTCTCGCCTTCACCCTGTCCAACGTCGACGACGCCATCATCCAGAAGCTCTACGGCTACTACTTCGGCTGGGTCCGCGTCCTCGACAAGTTCTCCACGGACCCGAGCACCAATCACTGGTACCAATCCGTCATCTCCTGCACCCTCATCGACGCCTCCCAACTCACGCGCGTCAACCTCGCCCAAGCCAACAAACGCACCATCACCCTCCGCCTGCTGCACGGGCTCTCCAGCCCTCCCCCCGAGCGCACCCCCATCGACGTCCTCATCATGGGCTTCATCCGGCCCGACGAGCCCGCGCAACGCGCCGGTCTCGCGCGCGGGCTCCAAGCCGGCGACCAAGCCGCCATCGAAGCCGCCCACCTCTCGGAATCCAACGACGTCGCACTCCTCCGCACCTTCCTGGACCATCCCGCCTGGGCTCCCGAGCTCCCGCCGCCGCAGGCGGCGGAAGAGACGCGCAAGCTGGACAAGGCGAAGATGGGATATGCGAACACGCGCTTGGCGGTGCAGAAGAAGATTGACAAGGTGCCGCTGCATAAGATGGGCATTAGGACGCAGAGCGATCTGTCGAAGGAGAAGACGGTCGTAACGAGTGGGTTTTATGTTGTGCGGGGCTGATCTGATCTGGTGTGTGTATGTGTGTATGATTTTGATCGATTTGATGGTTTGTTTCTTGTATGTAGTTATCGATGCTTAGAACTCTTGTAATTTGAGATGAAAGAATGAAATGATCGATATATGCCTGGCCATACTTCGTATCTCTGGATTCATTCCTTGGACAATGCGCGCGAACATGAGGAGGATCTTGGAGCGGTCGGTATATTATATAATATGTAATATTGCACCCAGGAGATCAGATATAGATGAGAAGAAATCGTTTATTTTATCTATTTCATTCGTATCATGAGGCTAAAGCAGCAGAACTAACCCAACCCGCACGCAGCCCGAACCGCCCCTCTTTTATAAACAAAAAACATACATAGCTTGATCCAAGAAGCGCCGGATCTACCACCAGTCACCCAGGTCGTGCATAGCGGCCGCGACCTTGACGAAACCGGCAATATTGGAGCCGGCCACCAGGGACGGCAGCTCGCCCTCAGCCGCCTTGACGTACTTCTTGCTGGTCTCGAGGCCGACCTTGAAGGCCTCCTCCATGATGCTCTTCAGCTTGTTGTCGACCTCCTCGCTGGTCCAGGAGATGCGCTGGGAGTTCTGCGCCATCTCGAGTCCGGACACGGCGACACCGCCCGCGTTGGCCGCCTTGCCCGGCGCGTACCAGATGGCCTTGCCCCCGTTCGACTTTCGGTGCGCCTCGAAGACGTCAATCGCGTCTTGGGTGCATCCCATGTTCGATCCCTCAGCAATGAATCTGGCGCCGCTGGCGATCAGCGCCTCGGCCTCCTCCTTCGAGACCTCGTTCTGGGTGGCACAAGGAAGAGCAACGTCGACCTTGACGTGGGTCCATGGTCGAGCGCCGTCGATGTACTTGAACTTGCCACCGTGGGAGAAGGCAGTCAGGGCCTTGTGCTTGAGCTTCAGGGAGGCAATCTCCATGATGTCGTCAGGGGAGAAGGACGAGCCTTCGGGGGCGATCAATGAACCCTTGGAGTCGGAGAGGGAGACCACAGTGGCGCCCAGCTCGATGGCCTTGAGGGCGGCGTACTGGGCGACGTTTCCGGAGCCGGAAATGGCGACCTTCTTGCCCTTGAAAGAGCCTTGGCCAGCGTAGGCGATCATGTGGTCGACGTACTGTACATTATTAGTTAGGACGTGATTTGAGAGGGGCGGAAAAAGGGATGACGAACGTAGACGAGACCGTAACCAGTAGCCTCAGGTCGGATCAGAGAACCGCCCCAGGTCTCACCCTTACCGGTCAACACGCCCTCCCACTTGTTCTTCTCCGCACGGTAGGCACCAAACAAGTATCCAACCTCACGTCCTCCAACCCCGATATCTCCGGCGGGCACATCAGTGTCGGCGCCAATGTGCTTGCTCAACTCGCGCATGAAGGCGACGCAGAACTTCCGGATCTCATTGTCGGATTTGCCCTTGGGATCGAAATCTGCTCCTCCCTTGCCACCACCGATGTTCACTGCCGAGTGATTAGTTCATGTGCAGGAGGAGATGCATTAGATAAACAATATTAGGGCACTCACAGCCAGTCAGGGCATTCTTGAAGATCTGCTCAAAGCCCAGGAACTTCAGGATGGAGAGGTTGACGGTAGGGTGGAATCGAAGACCGCCCTTGTAAGGACCGAGGGCTGAGTTGAACTGCACACGGTATCCGCGGTTGATCTGGAGTTGGCCCTTGTCATCCTCCCAGACGACGCGGAACTGGATGATGCGCTCTGGGATAGAGACGACCTTGAGTGCGGTCCTGTACTCGGGGTGCTGCTCGAAGAGGGTGCTTTGTTCGAGGGTCGAGACCAGCTCTGCAAGGCATTAGTTAGCACTGAAGAACCTGAACAGAGGAATCTTGTTGCGTTTCAATCGCCCCCTCCCTCGCCCCCCGCCTCACCCTCCGTGACAAGCTCACCCGCTCTTTGCAGAGGGCAGGGGAAAAGGATAGAGTCGTGTATGGGCAATGGAGGAGGCCATGGGGGGAGGAGCAAAAGTCAGGGAGGATGTCAGTAGTACCTTTGTAGGCCTGCTCGAACTCGGGCTCAGATGGAAGGACAGGCATGATTACGGGTGGCAGAAGAAGGGTATCTGGGGGACGGCAACGGAAGGGGTATCACAGGAATCAGAAGTACTGGTCAATGGAGTGACGGCGGAGATTGCTTGATGGGGGCGAGAGACGAGAGTTGAGAGAGAAGAAGAAGAAGAAGAGAAAAGGAGAGAAATGTTGCGCGGCGCCAGGTTTTTATGGGCAGAGAGGGGGGGACGGAGGGGCCGTTGGGGGGGGAAGCCTTTTGTGTTTCTAGAAGGGTTTAGGGCGGGAAGATATTACCGTGTCTATATAGGGGATTTACCGTATTAACAGAGGAGTGTGAGGGACAGGGCGTGGACTTAGGGCCAGATTGGTGTATTAGAGGAGGTATTTTACAGAGGTTTACAGTTGGTTTACGGTGCCTTGGATTTTGCCCTTTTTCCCGTCGGCGTCGCCTTGCCTCTGTGACGTGAAGAATCATCCCATCGAAATTCAAGAGCCGCGATCGGAATCGAAAAAGTCGGACGGGCTAACCTGAAACGGATCTGGCTCTTGCGCGCGCGGGTTTCTTCTTCTCTCATTAATAATTATTATTATTATTATCATTGATGTTGTTGTTGTTGGGACAGAACAGCAGAGCATGAGTGCCTTACCTTACTGTCTCGATCTTCCTCCTTCTGCTCTGTCCCGCCCCTCTGTTTTTCTCTCGATACCGTATTTCGCCCTTTGGCATCCCGCCACAATCAGATATCGATATCGGATATCGGTGCTTATCGTCGCCGCGCCATTCGCTTCCTGAGGGGGGCTAACACCCAATCAGGGACAGCGGGACCGCGGGGCCACGAACAGAAACAGGGGATCCCCCCCCACGTCGCGTGAGACCCTGCTCGAGGCAGCTGCGATGGGTGATTCCCGGGGAAGAAACATGTGAGAGGAAAAGCTTCTGCACAAGTTTCACAGCTGCATTATTATCAACATCGTTGTCCCGTTGCCCACGCACACACCGTCGTCGGTCGGCTGACTTCTCCCGAAACCCGCCGCAACCCGGAGAGCCGGTGTCGGACGCCTTTCTCCCCCCCCAAATTCTCTCTTTTCCTTTTTTCTTACGTTTTTTTTCCTCTGGTCACACTCACTAACAGCGTCGGGCCCTTGGTACCTGGCGCGGTGGACCCTTTCAGCCTTACTGCGTGTTTGCATTTATCCTCTTGCGGTCTAGGTCTGCGGCCCTTCATCTCGGACAGGCGCAGCTTCCGGCCGTTGAGAGCCTCACAGCCCTACCTTGCCTGATACAGCGATGGTTTGATGCTTGATGCCCTCGGTAGCGCAGTACAGTACCAGTACACTACAGTAGTCCTGAACAAACAGAGCAAACATCCTTCACTCGTCCCCTCTCCGCTCATATCTCTCTCCTTCCTTTCCCCCTTTTCCCCCCTCAAGGCGCATCAGTCGGATCCCAATCCGTCACCAGGTGCTCGTCCAGCCCATCCATCGTCTTCATGTCCTCCGCCGAGATCTCGATGTGTTCCACGTGTCCATTGGCGATGATCCTCTCCTTCGTCACGCTCTTGGGCAGCGGCACATAGCCATGCTGCAGCGACCACCGCACCATCAGCTGTGCCGGCGTGCACTCGTACTTCTTGGACAGCTTCACGATGGTTGGATGCTTGAACCGCAGCGCGCGGGCGAGGGGTGCGTAGGCCTCGATCACGATGCCATGCTTGGCGCAGAACGACGTGATGTCCGTCTGCGTGTTGAAGGGATGCACTTCGATCTGGTTGATTGCCGGCAACACCCGTGGTTTGGAGTCGAGGAGTTCTTGTAGCTGCATCGCAGACAGCCGGTCAGCTTGGCCACTCGAGAATAGGGAGAGGAGGGGAAGGGAGAAGGGAGAGAGAGAAAGGAGAGAGAGAAGAGAAGATGGAAGAGGCAGAAGCAGAAGCACAAACACAAGCAGGACACATACATGCCGCACCCCAAAGTTCGAGACCCCCCCAACCCGCACCTCCCCCTCCTTAATTGCATCCTCCACCGCCTTCCAGCACTCCAGCCGCTTCTCCCGCCCGCCATACGGACTGTGAATCAGGTACAGATCCAGGTATTCCATCCCGCTCTTCCTAATACTCTCCTTAATCGCCTTCCTCGTCGCATCGTAACTCGTGTTATTAGCCAGCTTGGTCGTAAACCAGATATCGCTCCTCTGGAGCTGGGAAGAGGCAAGGTATTTCCGGATCGCGGACCCCACCTCCCTCTCATTCCTGTACATCTCGGCCGAGTCGATGGCTCGGTATCCAGCGTCGAGCGCCATGGCGACGGCCGACGACGTCTCGTTGCCCGAGGTCATGTAGACACCCAGGTGGATGCGCGGCATCGAGATGGCCCCGACCTTGATGGTGCTGGCGAGAGAGTAGGGTGAGGAGGCCATGGTGTTTGTAGTCGTACTGTCTGTCTGTATTGCTCGCTGTATACCTAGTTTTCCAAGTCGTGTATCGTAATGCTTCCGAGCGGTTGTCCTGTTCGTCTTTTTTCTCACTGAGAATCTGGAGAATCCCTAGATGGCATCAAGCCCGTCGAAGGCGCGCACACACGCACATATATATACAAATCCCCCACTATCGATGATGTCGCGATGAAGTCAGTCTTTTGGTCGTCACCACTGTAAACCCCTTCGGACTTTCGGCGATGCCCATCACTTAACGCCTATAAGCGGTGTAAGCCAGCAGAATCACCCAAATGACGTATCTATATCCCCTCCTCGCATGGTGCCTGCCCCCGCCCGAGAATCCATCCCACTTATATATTTCATTAGACCAAATGCAAACACAAAGCAAACAAACTTGCCATCCCTCGGTCGTCTAGTTGGTTTATGGCGTCCGGCTGTAATTGTCACAGTCTCACCGGAATGGTATGTTCTCTTCAACCCCAATTTCTCTCAGACATCTGCTAACAGATGTAACAGTCGCGCGTTCGACTCGCGCCTGAGGGACTTCAAAAAATCTTTTTTTATTTCTTTTTTTTATTTTTATTGTGCCTCTTTTGGCGGAGGTGCTGTTTTTTGGGACGGTAGGTGGAGTTTTGACTCTTGAGGTGAGGTAGCGGATTGGTTGGTTGGTTGGCTTGCACCCGATCGCATAATCGTGGGGTATAAACGGTTCCAATCTTCCAGAACACTTCCACAAACCTTATCACCAGCATGAGCCTAATCTTCCATTTCACTCCTCAAGCTCGCTATCATCCCCTCTAAACATGATATGGGAAGTCATTTTTATCCCCCTCTTATTCATTCCAACTCTGGTGCTCATGGCACTCTGTGACCTGCCGGCGCGGTTCCGGCGCAGCTCGCGGAAAGGCAAAGGCGAAGGCGAAGGGACAGCGCGGAGAAAGCAGCAGCAGCAGCGACGGCGGGTTTGATTTCGATGCGTTCTTCTAGGTCTTATCGAATTGTGGTTTTTTGGGGGGAGGGGAGGATGGGTGGTGAACTTGCTCTGTACCTGGGTAGGTACGCATGACATCTGGTCTCTCTCTTCGTGGAGCAGCTGTTGATGTCGATGGGTTTCAGGACGGAGAGTTCGGATTCGGGCGTCGAAGGGGTTTGAGGGGATCGGTGGTGTAGGTTATATAGTAGCAGATAACGTTAAATATCTATATCAGGAAAGGTTTCCATCATACACAGTGCTTACCTGTTCTGCTCGTGCAAAACTGCTCAGGATGCGGTTCTAGATTAGAGGTTCAAGAATGTATTCTATAAATCATTCTGCATCGAATTCATCTCCTCTGCTGTTATTTCCTACCGCCTGAGTATATTATAATAAAACAGACGGTCGAGTAGCAGTTGAATAAAAGGCGTGTGAAGTACTGGAGTTAGGGAGTTAAAAAGAATAGGAGAAGAGAAGAGAAGGGGGGGGGGGGAGGGGGGGCGCATATCACGTGTTATCGCAATCGATCGATCGTTTTCAGAGAAGAGATTCTTACACAGTACCTAGGTAGGTGAGGTACTTATTACATGGGTAGGATTGTAGCCACCTTACTGTCACATCTCATAATCCAGGAAACAGTTTCTTTGAAATTCCAAAACCTGGTGTTCCCCAGCCTTTGATACCCAAGGTAAGGTACCTAGGTACAGAGTAGAGGTGATTATGTAATTAGGATCGCCAGTAACGATGGATACCTTGTGTATGCGTGCCTTATATGTGAGGCAATTATCAACATCGTATACCCAGGGAGCCTTTTGATCGTGGAGCCGCCGACGTTTTTCTGGGAGTGGGTTTGTATATGCAGTGGCTCTCACTGGAATTAAAGCGGTATGGATGTTTTCCGGATGCTTTTCTGTTACACCGCGCGTGGAACTAGGGGCTGTGTAGCTGTTTCTTGGGCCTTGGTCTTGCATGAAAATGACTATCTAATGGACCCCGGACGTCTCCTTGCGGCATAGGCATCTTGGTATCTACCTAATCGTAGACTTTCGTTTTAGTGTGTCTCCTTTTGTATCCACTCAGAGTTCCAAAGTTAACAGGAGCTAGTTAGTCGCGAAGTGAGTTTGTCCGAGATATAGTTTTGGTAGTGATTCCTATACAATCTTTATTTTGACTCGACCAAATAGACTACTATGTTGACACTAAAACTGTATCATTATTGGTTAACCAGTCAAGAATAAACATAGACTCATCTAAGTCTCCCTCGTTATATAGGGACAGAAATCCTTTCAGTACCACAAGTCCCTCCTATATGGACTTTGTATACTATCAAAACTGTATCGCGGATTATTTCCGCTCCGCGGACTAATTCGCTTCTGTCGATTCTAAGTAAACGCGAAAAGACGACGCACTTGAGCGAAATCGACGATTAAAATAAGAAAATAGTCAAGGATCTCATCGGATGCCTCGGCATCCATCTGGCCAATTCGCACGTGGGAGCGTAATTCGGCCCCCTAATTTGCCGATCAACAACCAGTTCGACGTGGTTGATTAAGGTACCTATTGACGAATACAGCTTCAAATTGCCTGCCCTACATATATTGCTGTAGATTCTGCAGGTTCGACGATTGGTCTATTACATGCAACATCGTATGCAGACTCTCTATGACTTCATCAATACCGTGGTGCATGGAGGCACTGCTCTAAAAGTGGAGGGAGCAAATGGGTCAAGGGGAACCTCAAGGGAGATATACTGGAAAGATGGGATACAGGGTGATCGATCAACCTTGCAAGGTATGATTATAAGTGCCAAGACAGACACCAAGCTGGCTAGCAACGGCTACAAGAAGATGCTTAGATGATATCGTTAAGTCTGGTTGATCTCCATCGCATCGCTGTCCTGTTTTCGGTCACAAGGTCCACCGGCTATATATAATAGATTTGGAATTGGATCAAGTTGTCGATTCTCCAGGCCGCTGGTTGAAGAGCGACAAACTATTAACCGACTAAGGTAGGTACGCATATCCCATTCTTTACCCCGCACCCCGCACCCCATGGGCCGCTATTCCGGTTCGGCGAATCAGAATTCGTCCGAAACATGAAGCATTAGATTCCACGAAGCTGCTCCTAGTCTCGTGGGAAGTCTTGGGACGGCGGACGGCGTCTTTCCCTCCTATCGACTATAAAGTACCACGCCTGCTCGTCGGTACCAACAGACCCTGTCTCCTTGACCAGCTTCACTTCGATTTCCAGGCTGTAGGATTGGAATAGGGTCAAGCTAGACTTGTACATCTATCTTCCCATCATGGCGTTCCTGATCCCTCTGGCGCTCTGCGCCTTTGTCGGTCTCACTTATGTCATTCTCTTTGTCGGAAAAAGAGAGCGTAACCTTCCTGGCGGTATGCGTTGCCCTGTGTAAATATTAGAGAGCAGAGCAGCTTATGTGTTTCTGTGCAGGTCCACCGACATTGCCTATCATTGGAAATCTCCATCAGATGCCATTAAAAAATGCCCACTTGAAGCATGTCTCCCTCGTGCTGGCTCTTACCTGCGCACTCACTGACCTGACTTAGGTTCACCGAATGGGCCAAAGAGTACGGTGGAATGTACTCGCTGAAGCTCGGCACTGGCACAATGATCGTGATTACAGACCGCCGGCTGGTCAAAGAACTCGTCGACAAGAAATCCTCCATCTACAATGGCCGACCGGAATCCTATGTTGGAAACGGAATCATTACAGGAGGCGATCATCTACTCGCCATGGATTACGGAGAGCTGTGGCGCGCTTTCCGCAAGGTTATCTACCAGCACTTCAAGGAGACCATGGTTGAGAAAGAGCATACCAAGGTGGTGAACGCCGAGGCGATCCAGATGTGTCGGGACTTTCTGCTCGCCCCTAACAAGCAAATGTTACACCCGAAGAGATTCAGTAATAGCATTACCATGAGCTTGCGTAAGTTTCGTCTCCAGCAGGGCTCCTCTATTTCTTCTGACATGCGAGATAGTATTTGGAGTCCGCACACCCACGCACGACACGCGGCACATGATCAAGCTGTACGATATGATGGAGGATTGGTCAAAGGTTATGGAAACCGGAAACACTCCCCCGGTGGACATCTATCCCTTCCTGCACTGGATCCCTGAGCGATTCTTGGGTATGTGGGCTTCACGTGCGAAAGCCGTTGGCGACTCCATGAACCAGCTATACGCCGAATTCTTAGACGTCGTCATCGAGCGACGAAAGATTAAGGGGAGCAAAGGTTCTTTCATGGATAAGGTCCTGGACGAGAACGAAAAGCATGGGTTCAACAGACATCAGTTGTATTTCCTGGGGGGCGTGATGATGGAAGGTGGTTCAGATACTTCATCCTCAATTGTCATTGCTTTTATCCATGCAATGACAAAGTGGCCCGAGATTCAGAAGAAGGCGCAAAAACAGATTGATGCAGTTGTCGGAGAAGACAGGACACCGGTCTGGGAAGACTATGACAAGCTACCTTACGTGGCTGCGATTGTCAAAGAGGCCATGAGATGGAGACCGGTTGTTCCCCTTGGCTTCCCTCATGCTCTGTCTGAAGGTATGTAATCTTTCTCTCACTTCCCACTAGTATCCTGAAGTACATTTCTAACGTGGTCGCAGATGACTGGGTCGATGGTAAATTCCTTCCCAAAGGTAGCACTATCATCCTCAATGCATGGGGTATGCATCATGACCCAGTTCGCTTCCCCAACCCCGATGTCTTTGATCCAGACCATTACTTGGGCGTCACCAAATTGGCTGCCCACCTCGCCAGTTCCGCCGACTATGAGGATCGCGACCACTATGGATACGGCACTGGACGCCGTCTATGCCCCGGTATCCATCTTGCAGAACGGAACCTGTTCCTTGGAATTGCCAAGCTGCTTTGGGGCTTTAACATTAGTCCCGGCAGAGACGAAAACGGTGCGATCATTGAGCCGGACGTTGATCCCAAGAGGGCATACAGTGAGGGCTTCCTGGTTTGTGCCCATCCGTTCCCATGTGAGTTCAAGGTCAGGAGTAAGGCGAGGGAGGAAACAATTATGAGAGAGTTCAAAGAGGTGGAAGAGAAAGTGTTTTCAGCCTACGAAAACCCTGTGGCTTAAGAGCTCAGCTGCTCGGCTGTGTCAACCTGTACTGGATAAGTATAGCTAGCATCTCTAATAATAAAGCGAGTCAAATGAACCCAGATGGGTGCCAGCATACCCTAGGTACTTTGAGCATAACGAACCTATAATCGCAGACAGAGTGCTTATATCTTCACAGGTCAATTGACCCTTTGACCTTCTCAACTGATACGGCTGCGAAATGTCGGGCGCAGAGCTTCGAGATAATATCTTTATTCTGACTTCAACATTGCCCGGCGATCCGGAGGCATGGAGTTAACACGGAGTAATCTCCTAGCCAAGATCTCTGCACACCATGTTACGCAATTTGACAATGCATGATCTGATCAGCACCAGTCCGCCGGGGCCTGTATCAGGTCTTTGTTCCTTTTGGAACTTGAAACGCGGTACCGGTACTTGGAGTGCCGCGACGCAACGTTCCATCTGATATAGAACTTGTCGATGAATCTATTGAGATGAGATTGAGGAATGACCGTAAGATGGTAAGCAGATCGTAATAATTGTGTTCATGTTTATATTTCGAATATTTTATAAACATAAAAGATCATACAGAGGTATCTGTGGTGTTGCTGGTATTATTAATCTTTACGAGCGAATCACAAGCCGCCATCGCCGCACAAGCGAAGAGGGGCAAACCTTGTTATCATGTCTGGTTTGATCGGCGCATCCTTCTTCGCGGCTTCTTTGCTATCTGTGATCTATCTATTATCTGCTATCTAGATAGCTTCACCTACAGTCCAAACTTCTATTTATCAATAGCCATTCTTCGTCTCTTCCTACCATGTCCCGCACCGCCCCGCGCTCCGCCAGGCTGTGCAAAGCCGGATTCCTAGTGGAATCGGGATCTCGACAGCTGTTGACTCCGTCATTCCGCTGGATCCTGGATCCCGAATCCTGATGCTGGTACATCCGCTGAAGCTTTTGAATTCACCACGGGCCCCCTCGGTCCATAAGTACTGTACCTGAGTACGGAGAGTATTTCCGCCAGGGGCGAGCTGCTCCGGGCGGAGGACCGCGGGATCATCCTTCTCCTAACCAATCACAACTCATGGACCTACCCCCCAATGCTCCCTGCGACAGCCGGCAGGAATCTTATTTCGAGGACATCCCTGCCTCTCGAGGTGACTGGTAGGGCATCTCATGGAGCCGGCCAGGCACATTATGAACCTCCCGTTTTTGTACAACCTTATCCCAACTCGACCTTCTAGAAGAGGATCATTAACCATGTCGAATATGCGTGAACGGCCAAAAGATAACATAACAAATCCATGAGCTGAGTCGGATGGGTCCTAAAGGACCGAATCCGTACTCCATGGCAGCAGTACTTTTACGTGCTTTTATTCCTCTCGAACCCAAGGCGGGCTTCGAACCTCTACGCCTCTGTTGAAATGCATTTATAGAGCGATCATCCGCTCATTAAGTCTTAGTTTTGATCAGCCACGTTTGACCCACCTTACCAGAGCTTGCGCCTTGTATACTTGTTGAATCTTGCATTTATCAACATATTCATTGCTTTGGAACCATGCGTTCAACACATTCCTTCACCTTGGGCGCAGCGCTCTTGTGTGTCCTTAGTAGCACGAATGCGTATAAACTGGTCGACACGTTTGACAGTACGAACTTCTTTGACGAGTTCAGTTTCTTCACGGGCACGGATCCAACCCAGGGATACGTCGATTATGTCTCTGAATCTGCTGCTAACAACAGCCATCTGGTACGGACTCAAAACAACCAGGTCTACATGGGGGTCGACTACACCACCAAAAATCCATCCGGCGGAAGGAAGTCCGTACGAGTAAGTAGCAACAAAGCATACAGTAAGTAAATGTGCCTTCATGTAGGAGTACGCTTTTACTAACTCTTAACAGCCCAGGGGCTTTTCATCGCTGACATCGCACACATGCCCGGTGGGATTTGTGGGTATGTTCAACCTGACTTCTAAGACAACAACTCTATAAGCATTGGCTAATGAAATTGGAACAGCACATGGCCAGCATTCTGGACATTTGGTCCCAACTGGCCATCCAGTGGTGAGATTGACATCATTGAGGGCGTCAACAGCGCCAATACAAACACAATACATCTCCATACCTCACCCGGATGCACAGTAAGCAGTCAGAACTCAGCGTCTGGCACTTCGTCGCTCGGCAACGACTGTAGCGCGGGAAATTCAAACACAGGCTGTGGCGTCAGCACGTCGAATACCAACGCATACGGAACCGGCTTTAATGCCAATAAAGGTGGGGTTTACGCCATGCAGTGGGCGTCGAACGGAATCTACATCTGGTTCTGGCAACGGGGCCAAGTGCCAGCCGGCATTACCAACGGCTCCCCAGATACCTCACATTGGGGTACTCCTATGGCATCCTTCTCGGGGTCGGGCTGCGATTTTGCCTCGTCCTTCAAAAACCATAACATAATCTTCGACTCGACGTTTTGTGGTTCCTGGGCCGGGCAACAAAGTGTGTGGTCCAGCGGCTCGTGTGCCAGTCTTGCTTCCTCTTGCAATGACTACGTTTCAAACAATCCGTCTGCGTTCAAGGACGCATACTGGCTGATCAACTCGGTGAAGGTTTACCAGTAGTCGTTGGCATGTGTACTTTTTGCTATGGTTGCGTCTAACTTTTGCGGGCAAGGGGGAATGGCGACTTGGGCTCCTGGAGTTTTCTGGCGCATGATATCCCAAACGGATTTATATTTTTTGCTTCGGGGCACTGTTTTTTTGCACTGATTTTTACACTGTTTCTTGTTTGTACTACTTATGGATTTCTATTGTACATTATACATTCGGGAGGCAGGGTTTCAACGATATGTCTTCAACCTCATTTTAGAAGGTGTCTATGTTAGGAGTTGCTGAATTACGGAATGAAAACATTTTGCAGTATATTCACGTTCGAGTAAAATCGACAGTATTGACTATTGAGTAAGTGGGAAATAATCAACTATTCAAGCCCTGCTGCTCGCAACATACGGGGAGAAAACCTCCTACAGCCTATAAGAAAATAAAATCTTTATTTATCCACAGACAGCGCTTAGTTAGTGAAAAGCAAACTGCTCGCTCAAATACCACCAAACCCATTAATTATACTTCACATCTACAAACCCTATATAATACTTAACACCGCTGACTTCCCGTTCACGTTCACGTTAAAAAAGACCTGGATGTACGCCCCAAGAATCATTCTCCAGAATTGGAAGATTTGTTAGTGATATATCAGTCACGATATTATAAATCTTGATGATTTCTGATTCTGATTCTGATTCTGGATAGGAATAAGAACAGTGCTAATAAGGAAGACACATATCCAGATTTCAAATTGTATAATCAACACTGTTCCATTTCCAGTGCCATAAATAGCGGAAACTAAGGGCCAGAGGCACAATGTATGCAATTCTCATTTTCAACCCCGGAGCGTCGGCTTGAAGTTTTTTCTTTCTTGTACATGTCTCAAAACAAATGGAAAGGAATCGAGCTATATATGTTTTCTGTTGTTGTACAGAAATATAAAGCTGGGTCTCATGTAGAAATAGAATACCGAGCGAGGCCCGGTTCCAGAATATTGTATGTATCCTTGATTCATTGCATGGCGATTGTATTACCAGTTTTCTGACATGCGTCTAGGATTGACAAAGGTAGCACTAATGATGTGTAGCCGGGAGAAAAAGCGTGAGGACGGAAACCCTTGTGTATGGTCATTCATGATGTGATGAGTAATAGCATGTTATGAAGTTAAGTTACTAAATTACACATGCTAATAGAGCTGTGGTATTTATTCTGATACTTGCTGGACATGAGGAACGGAGCAAAGACCCCCAAAGCAGCAATAGGGACACCAAGGATCATCATATCTCAGCAACACACAGATATCCGGGACAGCCTTGGTTCCTAGTGCATCCATGTTTCAAGCTTACTCCACAAATATCGGTGTCACAGGATCTTCAGCATACAGCTTGAAGGTATTGACATACTCGAAGAATGAGGCTTTGTAATTTCTCTCATACGTCGTAAAATTGACGTACTGCATCCCGAACTTCGCATGATAGCCTAAAAAAGGTCAGTGGTAAATTTGTACTGAAGACGAAGAACTCACCAGAGGTCCACTCGAGATTGTCCATAATCGACCATGCAAGACATCCTACCACGTTCACACCTTCCGATATGGCAATCAAAACGGATTCCAGATAATTTCGAAAATAAGCAGACCTTGTATAATCGCTCAAAATGTCCTCCTTCAGAGTTCTGAGTTCCTCATATGGTTCCGTCCAGCCAAATTCGCTGATGGCAATACCACCAGAGGGCCAGGTGTCTTGGATATAACGGAGAAATGCTGGGACCCAATCTGTCGCACGCTGTAGCCATGGTGAGTACATGTCGGACGCGGCGCCAATTAGCCACCCGGTAGGACCAGTGTTACTTGAGTTGTAGCATCCAGGGTAGAGCGGGTTGGAAGAATTTGTAAGGCAGTCAGCGACGCCGACGTCAGGTGCGAAGTAGAAGTACGAGGTGTAGGCGTCATGAGCAAAGATATCAGCGGTACCATTTATCAATGACTTCTGCTCATTGGTAAATTCAAGCCCCAGAGTTGAGACGTGATCTTTCAGCGATTGTGGATAATCGCCATTGACGAAAACTGGATTCGCAAACCACCCCTCATTAAAATCCCAAGCCCTCTGGGTCGCTAAGGCATCATCTGTTGAATTTGTCAACGGAATTTTATATCCACCATTGTTTTTGAATGAAATTGTTCCATTTATACCCATGGACTTTGCTAGACGGTACGCAGAGGCGTGTGCTAACAACGCATGATGACCACAGAAAAACGGCTGGGCCTCAGGGGGAATGGTCACGGCAGTGAAGTAGCCTTTTGGCATCTAGCAAAAGATCAGCAGAGATTCATTTTGGACAGGGAATGTCCAAAGGGTTTGTGAAATTTGGTGGAAATGACTGACTGGATATTCCTGGCAAAATTCGATAGGCTCGTTGAGCGTGAACCAGTGAGATACCCTATTTCCATATCGACTGAAAACTACCTTGGCATACGAGAGGAAATCGTCCACAATTTCGTCACTCAACCACCCGCCATACGAATTTTGTAGGAACAATGGAAGATCCCAGTGATATAGAGTAACCATTGGCTTCACGCCGTATTGGAGGCAGGTATTGATCACATCGTCGTAGTGTGCTAGGGCGAGCTCATTGACAGGTCCTTTACCAAAAGGGAATATCCTGGACCAAGAGATGGAGAAAGAGTAATAGGGCACACCGAGAGCAGCTATCCGAGCGATATCTGTTGAATAGTCAGTAACCGATTCTCATAGATCCAAGCCATACTTTACCCTGCTTGTACAGGTAATACTGGTTGTCACCCACGTCACCCGTATCATTCGAAACCGTAAGATAGGTAGCTCGGTGGGTGAAGACGTCCCAGATTGAAGGTCCACGTCCTTCAGCCTGTGCTGCACCTTCGATCTGATATGCCGCAGATGAAACCCCCCAGAAAAAGCCAGACGGGAATTTCCAGCTCTCATTCATTGATACCAGAGGGGACTGGTAGCCGCTTGGGAAAGCGGAATAGTATAGAGGAGGTGGAGGAACCAATTCACTGGTAGGAATGGGGGTGGCTTCTACAGTTGTATTGATGGTGGCTGTCTGAACTGGGCCCACGAAGAGATCCCAGTATTCTGCAGAAATGTTGGTATACAACCAGAACATGCGGGATAATAGCACCTACGCTTGAGATCAAGTGTAATGGGCGTAGCAAATGCCGATGGGTTTGCCACTGGGGATCCGTTGTTGGCTGTGGTGGTGGCATTCTCTGTGAGTAGAAGGGATCCGGTAGAGTTGGACGCTGCTGCAAGTGTGAGACCTGCGATTAGCAGGCAAATGTTCAAGGAGAGCTTCATAGCAAGAACGTGAGAAAGAGACAATAAACACGGCCAATTGATGCTATTCTAAACCCATCATCTGCAACGGGTTAATTTTCCTTTTGTATGGTTCCATGCCCCGCTCAATGGCGGGGTTGCACCTTCTTCCACGATCATGGTCAAGATCGTCTCCTCATTCAGGAGTTCACTTCAGCCTTTATCCGGGGCAGCGGGGAGCCTCGTCAAGGATCGCAAGTTGCTGCGTGGTTATTGGTGGTTATTGGCGTGGTTGTTGAAGATGGATGAATAGATATTTACCAGAGACTGTTCACGAGCCTCGGCAAAGCACAGAGCGAGCGACATTCGGCAAGGCACGTCACGTGATCACGTGAGCCCCTGCAAGACACGGGGACACGGGTATTCCACGGGTATACCAAGGGTATCCCTGCCGGCACGGGTATTATACGGGTACCCCTGCCGACGCGAATGAGGGTGAGCGCTCTGAGACCCGAGATCCATCGGCCCAAGTATACCTATGTTGTAAGGTTGCACTGTATCTCTTGTGACCTCGGAATGGCTATCGCGATGCTCGACACACATGCAAGAAGTATCTGCGCATCAACACTTGCTCTGATCATCTTTCAACATTGTATATTGTCTCGGTTTCCGGGTATATTCCTGTCTTCTGCGGATCCGTAATCCTTGCCCTACATAAGTATTCCTGACTTCCTAACTCCTGAACTCCATACTCACATATGCAATGCCTTGGGCGACTCATCTAACTCATCAAATCAAGTCCCTTATCCCGTTTGAGTTTATCCGCTAACACCGCCAACGCGCTACTGGCCGCGCTTCGCTCAACTGCGCGACCGGGAAAATCTACCAAAGCGATTCGCAATGCTGCCAGTGCTGCATTCCCATAGAAGCCCAAGAACCTTTGCTCGTAATTCTCCACCATGGACTTCAGGACGACATACTGCGTTGATGATGCCTCGGAGGGTGGGGTTGAGGTGATGCTTGCCATTGCCCGCCAGTAATGCCATGGCGGCCAAGGGTTTTCATTTCGGGATTTTGAGAAGTCTCGGAGGGAAATAGCAGCATACCCGGCCCCGAGACCAGTCATTCGAGTGACGTGAACCTGCTCCGGAATCCAATTCCCCTCATCATCTTTCTTCCATCCCAACCTCGCTCGTCCTTCCTCCGTCCTTTCGCTTCCTCTGATGCCCCACAAGACAGGACATGCCACCCGCATTTTAGCCATCAGAATGTCTATCAGGCTGTGTCCACGCCAGCCTAACTCGGGATTGGAAAATATGGATGCCACGACAATTCCAATGGGTTCAGCAGCCTTGGGCGACACGCCAGCTTCGTCAACAAATTGAGCGACGACCGCCTTCGCAAATTGGTTGAGAAGGTATATGAATAACATTGGAAGCTCATCGCCGTTGTTCCTGACATCCTGTTGGCTGGGACCGGGCTTTGAGACCATGAATATACTTGGATCAACGCCAGGGCTGCCAACCTGGAATGATTCTTTAAGCACGGCAACAATTTTTGCCATCTGTAGTGAACTGTTAAAGCCGTATCACCAGTAACGGAGCAATGCATACTTACAGGTTGTTTATTGGACCCCTTCTCCCCCGTCAATTGACCCATGGAAGTCCTGATTGCTCGGCGCATCTCCCCCGTCTTCTTCTTAAAGGGGAGATTCTGCTTTCCTTCATTGACGATCGTTGCTCTCAACTTCTTTAGAGATTGGTGAATTTCCGTGTAGCGATCGACGTCAGCAAGAATATGGGGGGGTTTCTTGGAGGCCGACGGAGCTAGTTGTGTGGGAGCCGGTTTTGTCTGTTCTTTTGAGGGAGGCTGCACCGTGGTTACGGAGCTCTGCTGGGGCTGCGGAGCCTTTTGAGGAGGAGTTTGATCTGCAGGACTCGTAGGTTTTGAGGTCGGCTTGGGAAGTTGGTTGTTTGGTTGAGCTGTGAGTTTCTGAGCAGCCGGGACTTGAGGCTTCGGTGCTTGAGCCGCTGGCGCTGGAGCGGCTGGAGCTTGAACAGCGGGTGGCGGAGGTGAAGGTGCGCGGGGAGGAGGGGTTTTGACCCTCGGTGCCGGGACTGGTATTTGTTTCTTCTTGTTCTCGATCTCTCGCAGTCTACACTCCTCCTTCGCGCGCTCCGTTTCAATCCGGACGCGTTCCTCCTCTTGTAAAGCTTGCAGCCGGAGCCTTTCTTGTGCCTCCCGCAGCTCGTTCAATTCGTAGGCGCGTAATGCAATTGCTCGAACCCTCTCGTGCTCGGCGAGGGCTGCTGCAAGGGCGTCTTTGTGAACGTCCTCGGCATTGCGAGTTTCAAATCGCATGTCGTGATTGTAGGGCGATCCAATATGGCTTCTCCTCAGCATAGACGGCAAGTCATCATCGCCAGAGGCTTGGGACCCCATGGCTTTGTTGCATGGAGAGGAGAGGCTGGTGAGGAAGCCCGCACTCGATCGTTGAGCAAAGAAACATTTTGCCCAAGGCGGAGGCAGACGAACCGGATTGCCGCACTACGGCCACGGCGAGGACTGTTATCTGCACACCCCGCATCCCCGGCCCATAGGAAGACGCCGTCGGCTGGAGGCTATGGTTGACGAGGATGGTCGTGAGCTGGCCGGGAGCAAAAGAGGATGAAGAGGAGAGGAGACTGGATGTCGAAGAGCTGCATCGATACTATTCATAGGATTCACCCACGCAGCTTTCATTCACCCCACGAAATATCACATGGTGTCGGCAGCTACCGAGCACGTGAGGCGGCTCCTAAAAGATTCGAGACCAACCCTTCTAAGGGTGAGGAGTCCAATGCGGTTCTAGTTACCTACATTACATACCTACAGTACCTACCAAGACATATATCGAGGAATGCGTCCGTCAATCCACCTCCATCTCTTTGTCGACGTTCTTTATCCTCAGACCCAACTCATCTCACCACTTTCGTAAACGCATCAATCCAGCCCCGTGCCCTTATTACGCGAGCTCTCTCGGCAAACTAGGCGCCAAGGTTGCCACCTTATTAGTCAAATTCGCAGTCGACAGGGAAAGCGTCAGGCGAGAAGCATCGCATAGCTCGAACCATCATATCTCTCGACAACATCCCCAAATTCTCCCTAACTCCAACTCTCCCACACCCACATCCTCGAATCGTCGAGAACCACTCCTTCACACCAGCCTCTTCATATCCTCTCCTTTGCCCTCCTTTGGTTCTTCTGCTACAATCTTTCGGACTGCCCACAAGAAATCCATCTGTCTCGACCGCACTCGGCGTGCACTTGTCCCATTAGCCATGGAGCATAAGCAGAATCAACCACCCCCTGGTGGTGTCCCGGGCCCAACCGGCCGCAGACTGCATATCGCCCATCGCAGGAGTCCTTCTGAGCTTACGCCTCTGATGAGCATGTTCTCGTCGCCTGGAAGTAAGTTCTCTCTGTTTGTTTCTTCAGCTGCTCCAATGGCTGTCGTCATCGAATGCCATCATCGATATCGAGTCATCACTAACAACGCCTAAGTGGAACAACTTGCAATACAGCAACAGATCGAACTGCTCCAGCAGCAGCAGCAGCAGATTCAAGCTACGCATCAGCAGTATGTGAACATGGGAATGATCCCACCGAGTCAACACCTCGCACCCGGCGGTTACCCCATACAGCAACAGATGCAGAATCTGTCACCACAGTCGGCGTTCCAATTCCCAAACCAGCTACAACAGCAACAGATGAACGCACCAATGGGTGCTCCAACGCAACCGTTGTCACATCGCCGTAATCAATCGGCACTGCCCAACATGGGCATGGGTCCTCCACCTGCTCCGTCCTCTGGCACATCCGGATCCGCATTCGGTGATTTCGGAGGACACAATCGGGAGAACGTATCTGCTCGAGGTGGCAGAGGTGGTGGGCCTCCCGGCGGTGGGCATCAACGTCGACACTCTCTCGCGTTACCGGAAGCCAAGAAGGCGGCGGAATTAGCCCAGCAGAAACGGACCACGTCCGGGTTCCAATTCCCCATTCCTGGAGCTGGCGGTGCTTCCCCGTCAAATGCAGATCAGACGGATAGTCCTCCCGCAGATGACAAGAATGGTCAGGGTCAGAACACTGGAAATCATGTTTCGACGGGCTCAAATTTGCGGGGTCGGGGCTCTGCTCATGGAAGAAGCCAAAGTTTGGCTATCGGCGCAAATGGACGAGGTGGTTCATCTATGCGCGGTGGCGGCTCCTTCCAATTCCCCCCGATGCAAGCGACAGCAGATGCAGGCGCTGGAGGTCAAAACCAAGGACATGGCAATGACTTCTCGAGACGAGCAGGTTCTACTGGACATAACCGAACCTCATCTCGAAATTTTGAAGGTAACTGGAGAAACCAGCCACCTCAGCAACCCCAGCAAGATCAGCAGGGGCAAATGGGTAATTTTCAGGGCCAACAGCAAGGCGGTTTTCAGCCCGGTCATCGCAATCGTGGCTCGATGAACCAGTCGATGAGCTCCATTGGCAACTTCCAGTATGGTGGACAACCTCAACTGGTCCAGTTGCCACAGGGCCAGATGGCTCTTGTTCACCCTCAACTTTACCCTGGTCAGCAACTGAATCCGTTGCAGATCAGTCAGCTCCAGGCTCTACAGGCTTCACAGATGAATGGCCATGTCGGACTGCAGGGCAGCCAGCACGCCCCACAACTCTCTGCACAGCAACAACAGCAGCAGCGCAAGACACTTTTCACTCCCTATTTGCCACAGGCCACGCTTCCAGCCCTCCTTGGTGATGGCCAGTTGGTTTCCGGCATCCTACGTGTTAATAAGAAGAACCGTAGTGATGCGTATGTCTCAACTCAAGACGGCCTTCTCGATGCCGATATCTTCATCTGTGGTAGCAAGGATCGAAACAGAGCTTTGGAAGGGGATTTGGTTGCTGTAGAATTGCTCGATGTGGACGAAGTCTGGGGTCAGAAACGAGAGAAGGAAGAAAAGAAGAAGCGCAAGGATATTACCGACACGCGGACCGGTGGATCAGGCAATGGGAATGGCGAAAGATCACACCGTGACAACTCTACAAACGGCGATGATCAGTCAAACACTGCTGATGGTGGGATCCGGAGACGCGGCAGCTTGAGGCAACGCCCGACTCAGAAGAAGAATGACGATGTTGAAGTGGAAGGTCAAAGTCTTCTCCTCGTTGAGGAAGAAGAGGTCAATGATGAACAGAAGCCACTTTACGCAGGCCACATCGTTGCCGTTATCGAACGCGTTGCTGGCCAGATGTTCTCTGGCACGCTCGGGTTGCTTCGCCCAAGCAGTCAAGCTACGAAAGAAAAGCAAGAAGCTGAACGTCAGGCCAGAGATGGGGGTAACGGTCGCCACCAAGAGTCCCGTCAACCAGAAAAGCCAAAGATTGTCTGGTTCAAGCCAACTGACAAACGAGTCCCACTGATCGCCATCCCTACCGAGCAGGCACCACGTGATTTCGTGGAAAAGCACCAAGAGTACGCCGATCGAATCTTCGTTGCTTGTATCAAGAGGTGGCCAATCACTTCCCTCCACCCCTTTGGTACACTTGTCGAACAGCTCGGCAAGATGGGCGAATTGAAGGTCGAGACGGATGCTCTCCTCAGGGACAACAACTTTGCCTCGGATGAATTCTCCGACGCTGTCATTCGCAGCATTGGTCTCGACGATTGGTCTCTTGAGAAGGAAGACCAGGAAGCACTTGCTGCACGACGGGATTTCCGAAGTGAGAGGACCTTCACGATTGACCCTAACCATGCAGAGGAGCTTGATGATGCCATTCACGTCAAGACTGAAGTAGATGGGAAGATCGAGATCGGTATCCATATCGCCGATGTTGCTCACTTCATCAAAGCAAACTCTCTCGTTGATCGTGAGGCCAAGAAGCGTGGTACGGCCGTTTATCTAATGAACAGAACTTGCGCAATGCTCCCACCGAAGATTGCTTCTGATATCTGCTCCTTGATCCCTGGTCAGGAACGTCTCACCGTCAGCGTGGTCTTCAAGGTCAATCCTCACACTGGCGTTGTCTACGAGGACGAGACATGGATTGGAAAGGGCATAATCAAGAGCGGCGGCAAACTAACATTCAAAGAAGTTGACGCTGTGCTCTCGGGCCACCTTGACACAAAGCTCCAGGGAGCCGAGGTCAAGGATATCCAGATTCTCCACGTGAGTTAATTATCATTCTCTGTTTTTCTGGCCTTTCTAACAAGTAGCAGGCTGTTGCGCAGAAATTCCGAGAATCTCGCCTCGGAACAGACGGGGAGACCATCGCTCCTTTGAGACTCATTTACCAGCTTGATGACGAAAATGTCCCTGTCGAGCAAAACATCTTCCAGTCCACGCCTTCCCATGAGCTAATCGAGGAACTGCTGCATAAGGCGAATGCATATGTCGCACAGAAGATCGCAAAGGGCCTGCCCGAAAAGGCTCTCCTCCGTCGGCAAGGGCCCCCCAACCCTCGGCGACTCCAAACCTTTGCCGATCGAATGAACAAGATCGGCTACGAAATAGATACGACCAGCAGCGGAACCCTCCAGAACAGTCTATTCAAAGTCGACGACACAAACATTCGCAAGGGGATGGAAACCCTTCTGGTGAAGACTATGCAGCGCGCGAAGTACTACATTGCCGGAAAGACCCCTCAACACCTCTACCCGCACTATGCTCTCAACTTGCCTCTCTACACCCATTTCACAAACCCGTCCCGCCGTTATGCCGATTTAGTCGTTCATAGACAGCTCGAGGCCGTTCTTTCCGAAGGCAAAATCGAGTACACTGAGGATATTGAGACTCTTGTCAAGACAACCGAGTCTTGCAACACCAAGAAAGACTCCGCTCAGAATGCCCAAGAACAAAGTGTGCACATCGAGTCATGCAGGATCATGGACAGAAAACGCGAGGAGGTCGGCGGTGAGCTCATCAGCGAGGGCATCGTTCTTTGCGTGTACGATTCGGCCTTCGATGTTCTGATACCTGAATATGGTTTTGAGAAGAGAGTGCATTGTGATCAGCTCCCACTGAAAAAGGCCGAGTTCAGAAAGAATGAGCGCATTCTGGAACTGTACTGGGAGAAGGGCGTACCTTCATCCGCATATGTTCCAGAGGATGAGCGCCCAAAGGCCGGTGTATCCCAACGCACGGCCAATGCCGTAGCTGCCGCCAAGCAGGCTGCAGTTGCCGAGCGAGCTAAGAAAGAGCACGAGGAGGCTCAACGCAAACAGATGGAGACCGGAACCATCTCGACTGACGATGTAGACGCCCTCTTCGATGACGATGATGATATGTCTGATGTCGCGGAAAGCCTTGCTGGTGTTTCACTTGCCGAACGCCCAACTCAGAGTGTCCCTCCATCGCCCACAAAGAACTCTCTGACGGCTACCGGCGACCTTCATCGCACTCGTTCCGACTCGAAGGTCCCCACGGCCGAACCACCAATCGAGTCTAAGCTCAGTGCCAAGGATAAATACATGAAGTTCTTCACATTACGAGAGGAGAACGGGGAGTATATCCAGGATGTTAAGGAAATGACCAGAGTTCCTGTGATTCTGAAGACTGATCTCACAAAGAGTCCTCCGTATGTAACAACCATATCTTGCTCTGTTCATTGCTGACATATCTCAGATGCCTTACCATCCGTTCCGTGAACCCCTATGCTCTCTGAACCCTCATCAAGATATCACATAGCTTTGTTGTTCACCCGACTGTGGTGTCGTATCATTAGCTTTATGGTTTTCCATCGTATGGTTGGAGCAGGGAGACAAATGCCTACAGACATACAATATGTGGGCGGCTCTTGGATCCCACAAGGTGCCACATTATACGGGTGCCTTTAACCCGCGCGGGATAACCCCATTAATAAGATTGTCATGGAAATGGTCAAAAGCAACAGTCTGGGAAAGATAACCGGTATTCACAGTCGAGCGACGGAAAGAAGGCGTGATGCGCAGAAGTGAGAACCAGGAATTTATATATCATGGTGTCCACTATGTATTTTCTTTGCTTTAGCGTTTGCATCTATATTCCTTAGCGCAAATCATATATTCCTGAAGCGCGGCTCTCGATGCCGTCCCAAGCATATTAGACCGGTGAAGCAATTGACCTGTGCTTGTCAAAACCCGCGACTCGGCGAATCCATTCACTCTCTGCATATCCTTCCCAGCAACTACTTTATTCCAGACAAGGATCGTGGACGAGCACACTGCATGTTATATACCCACAGCCGCCGAGGTATTATCATCAGTTCTAATTGCCCCGTTCAATGCTTGACATGGCATGTTCATCTGCAACGCGAAGTGTCATGACCTACGGATCTAGTTACTTCCGAGGGCCTTGGCAAGCTCTCAGACGACCCTCAATTAGCTATACGGCATTGTGGTCTCGAACTCTATAGGCGAATTCAGATTCCAAATGCTTGACTTGAAACCGATGCGATACGCGAGATCCTTCATCGTCCAACACTTAACCACTGGAAATCACACAGTACCCTGTCGGCCATGGAGCGAATCTGACCTATTTGCAATAAGCTTGTTTTTAACGTTGCACTAGGCCCGAGCCTCCAGCCTCCAAGCAAGCATTCCCAGAGCGTGATGACATTGCTTTCCGGAGTCCCAATTGGCCCAGTCGTCCCAGCCAGCAGGATAGTTCCCGCTGCCAACGCAGGAGCTTTGATGGTCTTAGGATGACTGGCTTCTCACGGTTCAGAAGGAGTTTTTAAGGTTTTGCGGCGAGGGACAGGCATCTTCTCGGTTGCCCCTCGTCCCGTCCGGTTCATGGGGGTCTGAGAACTACTTCATTAATGAGCTTCCCCCTTGATACCTGAAAGCCACCTCGTTGAATCTCCCTCGGTACCACTTCAAGCGCTGGTCTGCTTCTACGAGGAGAACCCGATTCCTTTCGTTCTTTGATATTTTTATTTTCATAATTTTTTAATTGTCCAATCTAGTTATAATTACTCAGGCTGGCCTTGTCGTTCTTACTTCCTTGCATTCTCTACAATACTGCCAACGGCGACGGTCGTTTCTTCAATCGCATCAAATTGATACTCTTCTCTGGACCATAACCAACTACCGACAACTTCATACAATCTCATATCTCGCAATGCCTGGCATCAGACAGATCTTCGGGGTGGTGGCAGTGGTATTTGCTATTACCGGCTCTGCTCTTCCAGCACAGCCAAAGCTAAGCAGTCGGGCACTGAGGGCCTACGATATCTCAGCCAGGCAGCTTGCAAGTACAGGACTCCCAGCGGGCTTGACGGACATCGATATTCTACAATTGTATGTGGCCGTGACCCCGCGAGTTTTAACATTATTAACTAAGGATACATACAGCGCCTTAACGTTGGAAAATCTCGAGACTGCCTTTTACCAACAAGGCTTCGCGCAATTTCCAGACTCGGATTTTCTAGCCCTGGGGCTTACACAAGCACAACTCACTGATCTGAAGTCCATTGGTTCAACAGAACAAGTTCATGTCACTACTCTGTTGAGCGCCATCGCTGGGGCCGGCACTCAGCCTGTTGCACCCTGCCAGTATAACTTCGGATTTACAACCGCGAAAGCCATGGTAGCCACGGCCTCCATATTGGAAAACATCGGGGTCTCTGCGTAAGATAGCCATACCTACCTACCTCTCTCTCGCCAACTGCCAGGAATTCTAACAGTTGTCTACCTAGGTATCTCGGAGCGGCGCCCATGATCACTACACCTAGCATCTTGACCACAGCAGCCGAAATCGTAACGGTGGAAGCGCGCCACCAAACCTTCGTCCGCACCGCATCGCAAGTCGCCGCCGTGCCCTCCGCATTCGACACTCCTCTTGGGATCCGCTCCGTTTTCACCTTGGCCGCGGGATTCATCGCCTCGTGTCCGTCGGGCTCCAATCTCGCCATCACTCCCTTCCCCGCGGTCACCACGATGGCCTCGGGCTCGTCTAATAATATTATCCAGGCTGGGACCGTACTGCAGCTGCAAACTACTGCGACGGGGGGGACGTTCTGCTCGTTCACGAATGGCGGCGAACCTGGTGGCGCGGCTTTCGTGCCTTTCGCGAATGGTGCGTGCGCCGTGCCGCAGAATCTGGCTGGGCAGGTTTATGTTCACATTACGAATGCAGCGCCGTTGACGGGGTTGCTGACTGATGCTATTACGGTTGCTGGACCTATGGTAATGGTTGTTTCATAAGAGTCTGTGGTGGATTTTCATGGTTCATGAATGAGATGTATGCTAGCGAGGTTTAGACATGGGGAGGTTTTGACTACAGATATCATATGTTAATGTTCATATATCTACCAATTCGATCATCACCGTTGTGTTAGTCCTTTCAAGTTCATGACATTTCAATGTCATCCTTTGACAATCCCGATGTGATCTTCTCGAAGACGGGTATGCCTTCCCTTCCAAGTGCCGTCCCGACCCCTACTGCTGTGGCGCCCACACTCTTCATTCTCCTGAATCCATCTGCATCACTCACACCCCCAATTCCGATAACAGAGATGCGACGCAGCTGCGAATGCTCGGACGCATCCAGCATCTGCCTGATCGTCTTCACATTCCCCAGGGCAATCGGATGAAGGGCGTCACCCGCCATTCCTCCAATGCCAGTCCCATTAGCCGATCCCAGAGCAGGCTCGTTACTAGCATTAAGCACGAGGCAGGAACCCAGCGTATTCGTTGCCGTGATGAACGAGATAGGACATCCATTTGGCAGCTTCGCAGATTCCTCCAGGGCCATAATCAGGTTCTGAAACTGGCCGTGGTAGGTATAAGGCGGGGTTTTAATGCCCACGTGTACAGGGTGTTTAGGCGCACGGCCAAAAGACTGCCCTGCTTCCGCGATAGCAAGAATATATTCGGACAAGCTGGCCGCATCGTAGGCTGGCGGTGGTTTACCCGGAATATTGGGACAGGAGAGGTTAATCTCCATCATCATTTCCAGATCGTCATAATCCTCATCCGGCTTCCACCTGCACTTCTCGGGGTTGTTTTGGATTTCCATGAGATGCGTGTAGCAGGCCGCAACTTCGAAGGCGGAGCCCGTGACGGACACAATGAAGGGCTTCGCGGGGCGCCGTTTCAGCTCACCAGACTGAGAGAAGTTGATCAGCATCTTGGTATAGTCGGTGAAAGGGATTGGGCTGTAGCCTAGGGTATTCAGGGAGCTGGTCTCGCCAGGGAGGACGGCGCCGCGGCCTTCTGCGAGGGAGACATCGACAGGCGCAGTGGAGTGGCCTACGGTGGGAGAGAAGAAGGTGTATTGGTGAGTTGAGGAGTGTTGATTGAACGCCTTCCAGAGAGAGGTCCGTATCGTCACCGCGCCGGTGTAGGGGCAGTCGTAGAGGGCTTTAAGGTCATCGTAGCTGCTGGCCCAGGGATTGGCAGAGTTGATGAGGGGCGGGTTGAAAGTTACGATGTGTTTAGACGGCGGCTCGGCAGCCGCAAGAGGTTCGGGAGGAGGTTTTGCGTCCATCGATCGGAGTCGAATTGGCAGAGAAAGGGGGGAGAGTGAGAGGTGGAAGATGAAGATGAAGATGCAGAAGTGGGCGGGACTTTGGAGTCAATTTCGATGGTGGGGTGTCTTCAGCCGCCTTCTGCGAACCCCCATCTTTCACCTCCCTCTCGCATCGGAATCGCCATGGCGCTTTTGCTGGGACTGTCGTTGCGTTCACCTCGGCGAGATGTTGATGCTGCTATCGATGTTGATGTCGATGATGAGGCTGATGATGAGGCTGATGTTGATATACCGACGCACATGTATTGATACAGATCGATATAGAATCGAAGGGTGAGTCGTGACCTCACGAGCCGAGGTACAGTAGATTCCGGTCCAGAGATCTCCGGAGACTTCTCCAAACCAACCAACACGCATTAGTGGTGCACCATCAAGTTCAGTTGCTTTCAATTAAATATGCAGGCAATTATTGAAACGTATCTTCTTTCTTTGCCCAGATCATCCGTCCGTGGATTTATCAACATCTGATTAAATTACAAAGTGTGTACCACTGGCCAGGTAAGGTAGTTCCTTGAACAGGTCTGGCACGAACTCCTCATGAGAAATACGCGCAAAAGGGTACAAGTCTCGGAATTGAGATCTTTAACTTTTTATATCTTGTAGTAGGTGCACAGATTCTTCAGATTAGGCTGGGTATGTGCGTATCATCTTTTCGTTGGATTGGACGGTGCTGACCCTTTCTTAGCCATCGCCAGTCGAATGCCCAAAGACAGCTTCGTACAACGGCATCGAACATTGTCTGTGTACAGAAACTTGAAGCCGGGTACAACAAGGTACTATGTTCAAGTAATATAGCGATGGCATAAATATTAAGAAGATTGAGCAAGGCATTCTTGGGCAGTACAATACAGCCGAATTGAAGTGCTTGGGTTCCAGATTCTTGCTTTAGATGAAGCCTCGCGAACTCTTCAGCAAGAAAAGAAGCCAACTTGGGACATCTCTTGAATTGCTCCGTATTATCCTTGGTCTCTGGATTGGCTTTTGCTAGAATATACTATCCATCCGCGGGCTGGTTCTGCGATCCTGAAAGACACGAAGTTAAGCATTCATGAGACCATCCATCGATGGCTTCAGGAGCATGTCAGAACACAACCTGAGAAAAGTTCCTCTCATTGTTTGAATATCGATCTGCTCATTTCAATTGCAGTCTTCGCAAACTATATCTCAGCCTCAGCGGGCGGGCATCTTTCTCCCCAGGCACACGTCTCCAATCATCGAATCCGTAACAGCTCGTCGGGCACATTGATACGATGCGTAACTAGCCGATCTACTAGCTGGTGTAGCACAATCATCTTAATCTCATAAACCGTCATGATACCCCATATCCAACTATTCTGCCAAATCCCTTGTTGCACAAACACCCGATTCCCCTGACAATCCCCTCAAAACTTCCTCATCACATCATTAACCACATCCCCTCCAAAAGTCGCACCTGCGCCGAACATGACTGCGTTCCCGAATCTGGAGGCCATATTTTTGGCCCATTCGTGGTGCTATACACTGTCAATGCCCGATGCAAAAGATGGTATGTACGGAAGAAGGGGGTAATGCCTTTGGATGGCTAGGATGCGCAGCATTCTTCGGATCTTGCGCCTCCTGTGCTACCTGGCTGGGGTTGAAGACTGGCTGATTGGGAGCGAACTTTGGGTCCATGTATTGGGAGGGTGTGCCGTTTTGTCCCTTTCGAGTTGGCATTCGTTAGCCTCATATCCATTGACAGAGCATCACAGGCATATCGGACCGGAATGGGGTATGGGAAGAACAGGAAAGACGAAGGGATCAGCTTACAGGAAGCTGGGCCATAATGGACTGGAATTGCGGGGGAGAGAGGACGTTCGAGGCCTGCAGGAACTCGAGCTCGGTGCGGATGGTGGAGAGGGAACGGTTGATCTGTGCGGGGTCTGGCATTGTGACTGGCAATGTTTCTGTACGATCAGGATAACGTCAATTGAGTGCGGGCTCTACGCTGTCCAAGAGAGATGGGTGGATATAAGGGAGGAAGAGAAAGAGAGAGGGCGTGATCGTGAGACCGAAAGACCGGGGATTCGAGAGGGACGATCCTGGAAGAGCTGAAAGAGTGGAGGATGCGGGTGATTATGCTTGGTCGCGATCGCCGATTACGTACTCAGCCGTTCGCTTATCGTCACAGTGTTAATCGTCGGCTCGCTTATCGCGGGCCGTCTACGGGCTAGCCCCCTCTCTTCTCTGTCGGATTATGCTTGAAGGCTCCCGCTGATTTTCCCAATGAGGTTGTTGCTGATATTTTTGTACCACCTTGGGCGCAGCATAAGGCATTGAAATAGCCGCTTGACAATGGCGAAGCGAAGTTTCAAGAAATTTGAGGGAGGACAAGTCATGGAGAGCATCCATCTACTAATAGGGTCAGGTAGCGTATAAAGATGCTTCTATGTCAGGGACCCAGGGTTGCTGCCGTTGGACGGTCAGCAGTAAATCTGTGTATTGGGTTAGACAGTTAGTCGTCGATCGTAGCTACTGAGGGCGTAGACTTGCGAAGGGCCTCTTGAATCAACTACACCAAGACGACCTCGATATATCCAGATTCAAGTGTCATGAGCTCTTATTCCGCTACCCGTCTGGCGGCTGCGAAGGCAGTTGGAGGTAAGCGTACTAAACTTCTACATAATGGAACTGACTTTTAAGAACTGTAGACTGTATTATTACATACCTAGCTCTTAAGGCGTTTTCATCGAAGGGGGACTTCCAAAATCAACGTAAAATCGCTTTACCTCTCTTCCCCTCCCCGCACTTCCCACCCCGCTGAGCCTCGACTCCGGGCCTACGATAACCCGGGTTACATAATCCCGAACCGTCAGAACCCATCCGTCGAGATTGTTTCCCATGGATCAGGACCATTGGGTTAAGCCTGCGGTACGTCAGTATTTCTCTGGTATCCAAAGATTGTGAGCCACGTGCCTAAAGTTGCGTAGGTGGTTTTCCTACCATTTTCTAGAATTTCATCTCGTGCGAAGGCTACCGCCCCTACTAGGGTCTAACGCCAAATCAGCATTTTCCCACCACAACTTTTGTTCCCAGATACAAATAAAATTAGAATAAATGAAAAGCCCTAGCTTGGGGCATCAACTTAAGCTATTTAAAATATCTGTGCGGGGTGGTGGTGGTGAGGTACGAGGGGGTGGAATGTTTTGTTGCACGTCGCACTTTTGGACGACGGTTTTCTGAATCCGAAAATTTCGGGCGAATATGAGGCTACGGTACAGCCTTACCGCCTGATCATTGCCAACTCGGCAAGGCTGACAAGGTGGTGCCTTGGAATTGCATTCACACCAGATCGATTATAACCAGCGACCATGAGATCACATTCTTCTACATTCCTCTGAAGAGTCGGCCTCAATGCCTCCACGACGTCGAATAAAACCTCCCTAGAGAAGAAATGTCTCAAAGCTGGCTGCAGCAAGGCCCAACTTGATCTAGTCTCTTCCTGGTAATTCATACGAATTCTTTCGCTGATCGAGTCGAATTCGTCTGCGTCCATGAGTCACCATTCCTCAGGTTCCTTTGACTTGTTAAAGTCCAAGTATGGCGCGGTGGATTAGAAGATGGCAGGAACTCTTTCTCAATTACCACTTTTGAATTATTAACTAACACTCAGTTGGATATCAGGACTGTGAAGGCAGAACCTGGAACGGAAATACTAGTGGGGGCTAGTTAAACGAGAGAGTTAAGCGACAAAGGTATCTCCACTCTCCGTCGCCTTCTCAGCTATCGCTACCATCTACCTTATACTAGAAATCTACCTTATACTAGAAAATAGACCGAACTTTTGCCGAAAACAGGGGTATTTTTTCGTATTCTTATTAGCCCGCTTCTTACCTTACTGCCTTAGGCTTTACGACGCGCCTACGCGCTCTCTTACCTCCTTACCTCCTTACCTCTTACTTACTTATATATTTTTTATTTAACGCCTATCCTTCTCTTACCTCTTCCTTACTCTTTATAGATCCTTCTGTTTCGTCCGTTTTAATCTACTCTCTCCCTACTACCTAGCTATTCTACTTTTGTTTATAATAGAATCCTCTACGCTAACCCTTACACTAACTCCTACGCTAACTCTTATACTAACTCCTACGCTAACTCTTACGCTAACCCTTACGCCGTCCCTTCTTATTTAGTGCCAGATCTATAGCTTACGCTATCCTACTGTCGACTTTACTATTAAGAGGAACAAGGCCTATTACTAGACGTGTTTTTAGTACAAGGTATATAGTTATAGCTTACTATAGTAAAGCTAACCTTTTTATTACTATATAAGATCGTATATAGTAGACTCTTCTATAAGATCTTAATCTTAATACTACTAGGGCGTGCCTTACCTATTAAACCGCTACCTAGCTAGCCTCTAAGGCCGAGCTTATAGATGCCCTTACTCTAAAACGTACTTATAGACGCCTTTACTAAGGTGTTATTATCTAGTGTCTACCTTTATAGCGGCTAGGACGCCCTTACTAGCCTCTAATAAAAGCTACTCTAGAGCGTAGAGGTTTTATAGTATATAAAGACCTTATTTCTAGACTGTCTCTAAGTCTATAAGACGCTATTATAACTAATATCTTATACTTATAGCTTTTTATAGACCTATAATCCTCTAAGTTCTATAACCTAAACTTTACGCTACTATTAGACTCTAAGCTCTAGCTTTACGACCCTTAACTCTCTCCTAATCTCTCTAATCCTTTCTTAACCCTATAGTCCCTAGTTATATACCTCTTGTAACAGTCTAGTAGTAGTCTATAACCCTTTATACCTAAAGACAATCTTATACCTAGTAGACACCTAGTAGTGTTCTTATCCTACTTTAATACTATAGTAGAGGCCTATAATTTAGGCTATATAACAGACGTCTGTTATTACTATTACGCTTTATAGTAGGTTAATAAGAGTATTTTATACTACCTTAATAAGAAGGTAAAGCTCTTACGTATTATAGACCTACTACACTTTTTATAGAGGCTCTTAGATAAGACAGATACTTATAGCTAGGACTTTATAAGAAGTATATAAGTATATAACTTAGTACTTATACTTACCTCTTATAATTTTAAGAAAGACACCTGTTTTAATACTACTTAAGGTATCTACGTCTTCTCTATCTATAGTAAGCTTTACTATAGCTAAGGCCTGTTAGAGCTACTACTAAGTAAAACCCTTACCTTTACCTAGCTGTTTATTTACGACCTAGATTATACTAACTCTATTTAGCTATAAAGGTTTATAGGTTTAAACCTTAAGGTCCTTTATAAGCTTTTAGAATAGCTTTATAATAATAATTATTTTATAAAGCTATATAAGACAGCTAGTAAGTAGCTCTATAAATAGTAAGGCGATTTCTAAGTACTATTAAATCTATAAATACGGCTGGTTTTAGAGAAGGGTATAGACTATTATAAGTATAACCTACCTACTACTAGCGATAAGCTAGTAGCTATTATTATATACAAAACAATAAAAGAAACGCGCTATAATATCGTTCTTATAGTCTATAACCTAGGTAGAAACGGCCACGTTATTTAGTAGATTAATCTTACGACTATAGTGTACATACCTCTTTACTACGTACTTCTCTTTTTATATAAGGACTACGGCTAGTACTATAGGTTAACTTTCTATAACTAGAATAGTACTTGTTAGTAGACCTGTCTATAATAGCGCTAGTACTATTAGTACTGTCTTATAGCCTATAAACGCTAGTTTTTAATCCTTTACTACTCTAGACGCTTGTTTTAGTAATATTATATTAATAGTTACATCTATTATAAGTATACTAATCTTGACTAGATTAAATAAAACTAGCCTAAGATATAGGCTAATCTCTACTAAGGCTTAGTTAATACGATAATCTATAAGGATATTAGCCTTAACAAGCTTAGCTATAAGATCGTCCTCTTAGCTACTTATATAAGTAGTAATAAGAGTATATAATAGTAGTTTTAGGATTTAATAGCTATTGTCTGTTACTTTAGTAAGCTAACTCTTTTTATTACCTTTATAGTAAACCTAGACTAGCTAGAGATTAGGGAATAGCTATTATAAGGCTAGAGTACTAGTAATTAGCCTAATATAGTAGTCTATATCTTTTACTAGAAAGTTAATAAGCTATTAAAAGACGTCTATAAGGGTGTTTTTAGGCCTTATAGTACTTACGTATACACGATTAAGTACTAGAAACGCGGCCTACTATACATGTACCTGTTATTATTCCTTAGGGTATATATAGATTACCTTACCTCTAATTAGATTAATTAAATCGTCTATACTAAGCTCTTAGACCCTTTATAAGACCTAATAAGTAAGTTAGTAAGCGTTATTATAGTTTAGATAGCTTATAGCCCTTATAAGGATAATAATCCTAATAGTCCTTATATATAGAGTACAATACCTAATAGCCTAAAAAAGTACTTAAAGTACTTTCTAAAGGCTTTTATAAAACAGACAATCGTCTAAAAGGATTTGTACCCTAAATACTAACGCTAAGATAATAGGTATACGTTTATAGTCTTTAAACTAGGCTACCCTAGAGAGTAAGTAACCTATAATAATCGTTAGGTAGTCTCTTATAACCTGTACTTACTCTAAAAGTTCTACTATTATATTAATGTTAAGGTTTATACAAGTATTATAGCTATTAAGTATATATATAAGTACGTTTATAAGGGTTTAGATTATACAACTATAGCTGTTTTAGAATCTATAGACAAGATTACATAGTATATTTAGGCCTATTACGTAAGTATAATAAAGGTATACTAGCGTTTATTTAAGTTTAGGTATTACTAAGAGTACTTATACGTAAAGTGTTTAGCCTTATACCTAAAGAGTTAATAGCCTGTCTATTATAGTAAAGACTTAACCTCTTTTTAGTTAGCTATAAAGGCTAAAACAGCTAAGACAACCTTAATAGGCTTCTTTAACTATAACACTTGTTATAATCTAGATCTAAAAAGACTATACTAAGAGTTCTCTAACTACTATATATAGTATAAGAAGCTAGAGTAGTAGTGCCTATAGTAAAAGAAGTAAGATATTAGACGTATATTCTACTATAGCCTTATTATAAGTAAGCGTTACTACTTATAGCTCTTACTTACTATTATTCCTAGTCTAAAATCGTTTAAAGAGCTATATAATTTTAAAGACAAAACCTACCTAACGTATTACGCTACGTATATAGTACGTAAGTTATATAAGAGTAATTAAGAGTAGTTTTAATACTTTAATAAGGCTAAGATCTTTATGTCTAGAAGTAGTTTATAAGCGCTTTTAGTATTAGGTATCTATTATAAGGCTATTACAGATCTAATAGCTCTATAAGATTAGTTTAAGGATAATCTATATAACGATCTACGCTACTAGCTTAGACAGGCGCCTACTAGCTCTTTTCCTTTCTTATTACTTAATCCTTACTATAATTATAGACTATTTCTAATAGAAAAAAGGCTTATAGATTAGGGTAAGTCTTTAGTAAGCGTATAGTTACCTAAAAACAAGTTTAATTAGTCCTAGGTAAAGGCTATAATAGAACAAGAGTACAATCCTATAATAGAGGCGGCTCTAGCTAAAGAACAAGTACTACTATTAAATACAGGCTAGAAAGAGTACTATAATTAGGTTGTTATAACTATTTAAGATAGTCTAGAAACAGCCTACTTCTATCTTTAAGGCCCTAGTAGTACTAGTAAGACGTTTCTTTACTAGACTCTTTACTACTACTTTTAGAGCTTAGGTAAGACGGTTTTTTATATTACTTTTATAAGTATTACAGCCTTCTTACTCTTAGGTAGCTATACTTTCTACTCTTTATTTAAGATCTCTGTCCTTATTTACAAGACATCTAGTAGTATAATAACTAAGACTTTATAAGCTAGAAAGCTCTTATAATAAGCTAATTTAATTATCTAAGATAAGGTTTTTATATAAAACAAGTACTGTTTTAAGGTAGTCTACTAGCTATTTATAGACTTATAAGGTACTATAAATAACGTTCTCTTTAGTAGTGTACTTATTATCTTTAGTAGAGACTTTACTTAGATCCTCTTAGTCGTCTGTTACGGCTTATAGGCTAATATCGTTATAGTATTCCTTTAGAACACATAGATCTAGCTACGGCTTAGGTAGTTATACTTATAGACTAATATATAAGTAAAGGACAGTCTATAAGATTAATAGTTTATATAGTAGATTAGTAGCCTACTATACAACCCTGCCCTTTACGGCTAGGTAACAATACCCTTATATATCTCTTGGCCTTAGACTATACATAAGCTTATTAACTCTATTTACTTACAGGCTTTATTAGAGTAGGCTATTATAGACCTTACTGTCTTTTATAGACAGGTAATCTTATCTACCTTAAACAAGACTATAATAGAGCTAAATTACTTAGTCTTTAGCCTATTTAATCCTAAAGGTAAGTTATAGACCTATATAGTAGTTAACTTAGTAGACGTAAACAATACTAATCCGGACGTTATAGTACTACTAGTTAAGTACCTATAAAGTATCGATCTCTTATTATTACCTTTATTAACCCTAAAACTTAAGAAAGGCACTCTAATTATAGTGTTATAAAACCTGTACCCTTAGGAGAGGCTGTATAACAGGTTGTAGATAGTCGTTACTAGGCTATAACAGTACTATATTAAGGCCTGGTTTATTAGTAGTAACTTTAACAAGTAGTTATAGACGATCTCTTATATTAAGTTATTGTCTACTAAAGAGGATTCTCTCTCTTTTACCCTAATCTATAAGTAGTTTCTAGTCTGTCTAAGTTTTACTATAACGATTAACAAGTCTTAGAGGTAGTCGTTTTTATAGATTAGACTAGATTTATAGTTCCTTGTTTTCTCTTATAGTTAGTTTTATATAGCTGTCTCTTAGGTTACGTCTATAGTAGGCCTATCTATTCTTTTACTAAAAGAGGTAAGTACTACTACTAATATCGTCTACCTAGAGGTATTATAAGATATTAATCTAATAGAGTAATCCTTTACGGTTTAATAGCGTATAGTGTTAGCTATATACTTATAGCGTTATTTATTTTTATAATACTATATATGTTATATACTATATATTATTCTTTTATAAGTATTATATCTATAGTTTATAGTCTGTTTTTACTATTTATAAGTGTTAAAGAGGTTTTAAGTATA
Source organism: Amorphotheca resinae ATCC 22711 (assembly GCF_003019875.1). Classification (NCBI taxonomy): domain Eukaryota; kingdom Fungi; phylum Ascomycota; class Leotiomycetes; order Helotiales; family Amorphothecaceae; genus Amorphotheca; species Amorphotheca resinae. Next base: position 1,906,115 of record NW_020194476.1, on the reverse strand, counting down.
TACTTTAGTATAATTATTCTAGTTCTATTATATAACCCTTATAAGGACGCCCTTTATAAGACTTAGTAGTCTATAAACTATACCTTTACTCTTTCTCTTTATTATTATCGTCCTTATCTTTTACCTTAGCTTAGGCTAGAGTAGTAAGCTTAAGCTAGATTTTAGCCTAGCGGCCTATGATTTTAGCTTAGCCTAAGGTTTAGGCTTTATTAAGAAGTTAGGTAAAGTAACTACGTAGTGTAAGTAGTACTCTAATAGCGCTAGTACTAAGGACAGTAGAAACAGGGCTATAAGGGCTAGGGCTATAGTAAGGACAAGGGCTAGTAGTAAGGTAAGTAGTAGGTATGTATACTAGGGCTAAGGCTAACAAGAGGGTAGTAGCTATTAACAGTTAGTTATAGACTTATAATTAAGATGTTATAAGGCGTTACTATTAGTAGCTAAGGCAATAGTAGAGAGAGCTACTATACGTAGTAAGTTTTCTGTCTATATATAATAAAGGTAGTATACTTATAGTAATATAAGGAGTAAGGGCCTAAGGCTAGGGCTAGGGCTACTAAGGCCGTAAGTATAGCTCTTAAGGCCTATACTAGTAAGACAGGTAGTATAATAAGTAGGCTAAAGGGTATAGGTACGGCTGTAAATACGACGTTAATAGTAGATATAAGGGTAGTAGATAGCGTAAGTATAAAAGTCTAGCCTATAGCCTGTTAGTTATAGTATACCCTAAATCTACCTTATTAAGTTAACTTATAAAAAGAGTAATAGATCCCTTTACTACTATAGTAGTAATTTGTATAGCTCTAACTTAGCTATCTAGGTACTATAACATACTCTATCTATAGGCCGGTACTATTTTAATAATAGCTATAGCCTAAAAGGTTTACCTAACCTATAATATAAGTAAGCTCTACCTCTAGGTTACTAGCCTAGTTTTAGTTTAGTAGGTTATAGCCTAGATAAAGAGTTACTAGCTACTATAGTACTATAGTAGTAAGGGCCGTTATAGTATAAGTAGTGTTCTAGAGAAGAAAGAGAAGGGTAATAGCCCTAACAAATAGGTTAGTATTAAGGTACGCTTTATATTTAGGGTCTTTAGCTAACTTATAAGGTAGTAAGGGTAGCGGCTATAGTAGTAGTAAGGGCGATAGCCCTAATAGACAGGTTAGTATTACTATATACTCTATATTTAAGGTCTTTAGCTAACTTATAGGGTAGTAGTAGTAGTAAGGGCTAGGGCGATAGTAGCCGTAACACTAGCTAAGAACACGGCTTTAAAGCTAGGAGAAGAAGAGCTAAGGACTAAGCTAGCCTAACTATTAACAGGCTATTAGCTACGTATATAGTAGTCTGTTATAGCTAGAGGTAAGTAGTTACTTACGTACTAGTAAGGAGGTTGTTATTATAAGTAAGGGAGGTTAGTAGCCTATTAGATCTGTTAGTCTCTTTACTCTCTAGATCTAAGGGTTAACTTACTATAAGCCTCTACGAATTATAGTACCCTTAGTAGGCGTAAGAAAGTCCTTCTCGAATCTATCTATCTAGAAATAGTCTGTAAGGTTAGGAATAATAGGCCGTAAGTAAGGCTATATACTAACTTTATCTTTAGTATTATAGTTATAGTTAAAGTTAGAGTTATAGTTATAGTTAAAGTTAAAGTTAGAGTTAGAGTTAGTAGTAAGTAAGATAAAGGATTGTTAAGATTGAGTTTCTATATAGCTAACTACTACTATTGTCTCCTTTAATAGTAATAAAGAGATTAATTAAGCCCCTTATAGCTAATAAGAGTACTCTATCTGTAAGTAGCGATTTTAATATTACGTGCCGTTACTATTGTCGTCTACAGGTAAAAAGGGGCTTAATTGTTCTGTACTATACTTACTAATCAAATATTTTTGGGTCACGTGACTAAGCATTGTACCCACGCGAGCGAAGCGAGCCATTGCATCCTAGTTCCTGATACTTTGGTGTAGGGATGGCATTCCGGCCCAAAACGAACGTCCGTTTTCAATTGGTGGATGTGTCGCTGTGTGGCTTGACAATGATGGACATGTTCCTGCAGAGATACCGATCGGTGACATGGGAGCAATCCAAGACGACTTGGTCATGGATCGTGATACCATCTCAGGCTTAAGAGCATTCGAGATTCCGACCATGAGGACCTTGCGTCGGGTGTCCAAATACTTCCCTGGGTGCATATGTGACCTATATCACTTGCAACCTCATTATCTAGTTCGAGAAAAAGGACGACAACGCTTGGTTTGAGTTCCTAGGCACACTTCCAGTAGGCATCTCTGATGTAAAGGGTGATGGAGGCGTACCTATCTGGTACCACAACGGGCCACTGATTGCCACAGAATCAAAACAAGGAATAAAGCCTCAGTCAAGGTACGTTAATGGAGACGAAGACGATACTGATTATATCAAATCTGATAGTTGCTTCTATCCGGGAGTTATGCTTAAAGGGAACTCTGGTGACTAGGTATCGGCAGGTATTGCGATCCAGAAAGGCGCTGAAACTAGGGTGACAGTCCCTTCCCATTGTTGGAATTCCGAGAACGAGCAGACACAGCAAAAATTAGGGGATCCTGATTACTTCAAAGCTACGCAAGGGGAAAGCCACGTCGGCAACCTTACAGAGTATATCAACACTACGGACATTGGCTTGATGAAGGTCAAAGATGGCATAGCTTTCAATAACCGCTTGCTCGACCTAAATACCGTGCCGAAAAGGCTTGTATCAGCAGGCGAATTGAACCTTAACGAAGAATACGCTATCGATAGTTTTGTTACTGGTACTCAAAGATTGCGTCTTGCAGGTATACGCGCTCGCAACGACGACGCAGTATCAGCATTGAAGGGAAAGCCGGAAGACATTCCAGATGATGGGTATCACCTTTCTTTTGCCCAAGGGATTTACGCTACAGGTGCACCAGAAATCTACAATATGCCAAGAATTAGAGACGGTGTCAGTGGCTGTGCTGTGGTAAGGGTAAACCCAAGAAAGAATGCGAGTGAACGAGAAAATGTCTTGCATGAAGGCGAAATATGCGGTTTCATGCATTGGTCAAACATACAATTTCGGTATGGCTCCGGAGGTCTGCTTTGCTTTGCAGATGCAGTGGATAGTTTGGTTGCGGAGGGCTGGGAAGTTTGCAAAGTCGCCGAGAAGAGAGTTGCTGAAGATGGAGATCAAGAGGGAGAATCACCCTCTAAGAAGCGGAAGTAGACTCAATCTGTCTGCTGCAAAGTCGCTGAGTTGCTGGTGATGGAGATTGTTAGGGCACCAGCATGTGACCTCGCTTTATGTAAGGTATGTATGTACCATAGTTTACAGTGACAGCACTCTGAACTCTACAGACTTTCACACATAATCAAGGACCGTTACAGAGATCAACAGGAAAATAGCCTTTTCGAGGAGAAAAGGTGGCGGAACAAGCTCCTAGGGATTGGCCGGCGGACACAATTCAGGCGTTGACCTACCTCCTTTTCACAGCAGAGCTGGACGGCGCCCAGGAGGCTCCTAGGACGAACGCCAGGATCCCACAGGAGTACGAAAAATGGGCCAGAGTTTTTAGCAAGGAAGAAGCAGAAAAGCTCCCACAGGAACATAGCCTCAGAGCTGGCCCCGTCCCGCTTCGACTCGTCCCCTCGGAGTGTTCCAGGAGAAACAGGATTTACAGGCGCAGACGTATCGATAGGCAGACACAGCAGCAATTATTGAGAGTAGGATAGTTATTTGTACAGGATAATTATCTGTGTAAAGATAAGTATCATAAGAGGTTATTTCCTTCAAATTTGACTTACCCCAGCTGTATCATTGAAATACATACAGTATGACGTTGAGATTAGAGTGCGGGTCTTCCCTTTCTGGAAACTGGAACACTACCAAGGAGCGAGTCTGGCAGACATGATTATATTAGCTAAGAAGCATATAGACAACTCGTACGCTTATTAGGTAGTAAAGGACTAGGACGTCGACTTGCACACTTGAATAGCCAAAGATGGTTTGGAGTCCAGTTCGACTAATATAAACCATGGGACGGACAGCCCAGCACGTGTATTCTCAACGGTTTGGAACGCCCCACGTAACAAGACGAACCGCAAAAGAGCAAGCCTTCCATTCTATGGCGTACTATCATCCGTCATGAAACATCCTGTAGTATAAGCGTACCATCTCCCACATTTCAGACTTCAGCTTGCCTCTCTCATATTCTTAATTACCGGAACAGCAACCCTTCTGGTTTGACAGCACCGTATGGAGTTTCTTCTTTACATTGCAAGACCTGCAAAATATATAACCTATTCTAGTAATGCCATTCGACAATATTCTTTCTGCGAGCACCAGCAGGAGCAGCGCGCCATCAGATAACCCGTTTACTGACGACGAGTTTGTAATTGAGGTTGGCGTTCCACTCCAAGATGTACCACGCATATCAACGGAGACGACCCGACGTAACGGGTTTCGGCAATCTGTGGCGCCCGATCGAGGGACGCGTATCATTGAGGACATCAGGAACGGAAAGTCTGTAGCCGAGTTATTTGGTCTTCTCCAAGCTTCCCTCCTAGCATCCACAGACTGACGGGAATAGCTACACATGCTCTATTTGTACTGAGCCCATTGTCGATGGCGCGACCCAGGAATATACCATGTGGCACTGTGCAGACTGCTACAATGTATTCCACTTCCGATGCATAAGAACTTGGGCCATGACGAATTCGAGTTATATCCTCCACGGGTTCCGACGTTATCCGGTATGGAAATGCCCGTACTGTCTTGTGATCCACGGGGAGAATCCCAAGGCGACGTGTTGGTGCGGCAAACAGCCATTTGACCCGTGCAACCCCCGCAGCGATATACCAAATGCATGTCCCAGTCAGTGCGGAAAGACAGGCATGTGTAAACACGAGAACCGAACAGAGCCATGTATGAACCGTTGTCATCCGGGACCATGTAACTGGCCTTGCAAGGCTATATGTGCAGATCTGCCGGCAGATTATGTACCCAAGAAGCCGAATGCCTGGGGCAGATTTCGCAGGAGATGGCAGCAGAGAAAAAGAGGAACCGTAACATGTGCGCTGGGATGGACTATATGCGTCGCTGGAGCATACAGTTTCATTATCAAATTCACCCTCCAACACATCAAATGGTGGACGCAGCCATACAACTTCAAATACTTCACCGAGGTTCTCAGCGATTATGAGTGCCTAGCTCTCCTTCTGGTTGGAATGCTGGTGTGCTTTCCAGTGGTGACCATTACCATTGTGGTGTGGCTTTCCGCAGTGGGAGGTTTACTCAACACCCTTTTGAATCTTGATAACCGAGAGACAAAGGAAAAACTGAAGAGTTGGACGCAAGGGTTGGGAAAGGTCTTCCTGGGTCTCATAGCTGTAGCTTTCATCGTTATTCCTATTGTAGCGTGGGTCCCCAGACAAGTGACTGCTTGCTCGATACTGACGGACGACTAGTATTGGGGAAGGTCCTGAAATCGCCTGGTACAATCAGTTTCGACATTCTTGCAACGGCTTCAATACCAGAATCCGAATGGATGGTAGATTGAAACCTGTCAAATGAAGTGGGATTTTGCTGACCAGGCTACTAGGCAGAGGCTTCCATATTAGTGGAAGTAAAAGGGATATCAAACCAGTGCAAGATTTCAGGATCCACAGCCTCTCGCCCTCGATCCAAGATGAAACATTCTATCTAGGGGCTCACTTAAACCCCCAAGTAAACAGCACGGCTCCGTTCCAATACTATCACCGGTTTGGCGGTACCACCAGGGATCACCGAGATATTGCTGTAGATGTAGATTCCGAGCGTCACTCATGGCGCATGCTCTCCCTGGACGGCCCCGACGAGGCAAACAAATGGATAGCCAAGACGTCGACCGAGCTCAACATGGGGTCGTACCCAAAACTCCCTCAGTTTTCCAGCGTGACCGAGACGGAGATTCACAGCGGCACGTTCAGCCACAGCACGGTTTCCTACCAGCACATGCATATCCCGGAGATAGATTTCATGATTGGAGGGATCCATGACTTCCTCGAGCGGTGCGAGTACGAGCCTTTCCTGCGCGTCTACTCGACCGCCGGGCTGGCGAAGAAAGAAATGCAACAGATGGCGAATAAGTCGTGGTCGAGTCGATCAGAGGACAGGCTCGTGATGCGCACCGCCAGTTTTGGACACGGAAGACAGAGGTTGGATATGTGTGTTCGAGAGGGGCCGATACAGCCAACGAAACCTGGTTATGAGCACAGGGAGGGAATGGCGGATGAACTCCTTGTTCCAATGGCAATTATTGCAACGTTGCGGCTGAGGTTGTGGGAGACGGGTAGGAGGGCATTTGTGTGTTAAGATATATCCAAGCCTACCTTACGTTATTTACTCACGCATTGGTTTGTTTAGTGTTCTCCAGTCTTGACTCTTGGTTGAGTTCTCGTCGTTCTTTTCAAGGTTGGCAAACTCTGTAGTCAGTGTACGTACTACCTAGCACAGCAATAATTGAGCCCCAACACAACGCCTGGGTTTTGGGTTCTCGGCCAAGGGGAACGCTGCCCTCAAAACCACCATCCCTTACTTCATTCCCATGTCCCTCCGCCCAATGATCAATCGCACTTCCAGTTGGATGGGTTCACGTGATGCACCCGAGACACTGGTCTCGGTCGACGGGGGAGATCAGTGTTCACTCGTGTCTGAAAAAAACCGGACCTGGTTCGTCTCCACAGACAAATACGACAAGGTAGGATGCAATGAGCGTGACGGTGTGAGATCGAGTGCTGACAAGACCCAGATGAGTGAGACGGTGAGAAAGACGAGTGAGACTGGCAGCGGAGATGCCTGGCGCTGGAGGGAGAGAGGGAGGCAATTGAAAGAACAGCTTCAGAACGACATTGTTGTTCCCCTCGATTCCTCCGGGATATCCGCACTTTTACCACCTCCAAAGGGTTCAAATAGTTCATCCGGAAGATAGGGTCGGCCCCCTCCCAAAGTGCCCGATGGACTCGGTGGGGTCGGAAGTTCTGAACTCGCCGCGATGATCCGTGACGAAGGGTGCTGCAGAGACCCAATGAGCGACAGCAAAACGGCGCACCTACATGACGAATCGACGATGGTTCTCTCTTGAGCCTTGGGGAGGGGCGGGAAGAGAATCCGTACGGCTGCTTTCGTACACTATGTACACAATAGCCTCCGTAAGGGCGACGGGGACGGCCACGCGAGGCACTATTTGTCTGCGGGCCTTGAATCGCTGAGAGTCAACCAATCTTCAGTCGATCTCCTCGGCCAGTGCTCTCGACCCCTACCCCGACCCTACTTTACTGGTCTTACCTGGGCTCTAGTACTCGACCCTTGCGCCGCCAAATACCACGCTCAGCGGCTCAAGACTCTGCAATTGGCGGGCGGCGAGTGGGAGGCCTGACAATGCCCGATACCAATGGACTAAGCTACGGATTACCACCCCCAATTCATCATCCTCCTTCAGCTGCAGCTTGGAACTCGAGCTTCAGCTCAACTTCAGCTCCAGCCCGTCAGCCATAGGGGTCCGAATCCTTTTGTTATTAATGGCTTCCATCCCCTCCTTCGTACTGGATGCATCTTCTTTCCTTGTTTTTTGACCATCTTGTTTTTCCCCTTCCCCTCTTCTCGGTCGCATAGCTTTTTCATTATACATACACATATACCCACCCCTGTATACTCATTACCACGGCATCGGGTCACTCTGTTGACGCGTTGACCCTGTAACCGCACAGACGAAAGAAAGCGAGCTCTCATTCACTGGCAGGCATTGAATCGAGATCGCGATAGCCGCCCTGAAACATGGCTATCCAGGATGAAAAGCCGCCTTCGGTATCTTCCCTTAACGGCCACACAGCAGTTCCGAAGGTGAATGGAACGAACGGGACGAACGGGACGAATGGTCTCAACGGCGCCCATTTCAGCTTTCCTGACCCGGCATCCAAACTGACCGGGATTAGTTCAGATGAACAAGGTCCTAACTCCGAGATTCCTTTCGAGGACACAACCCCTCCAATTCCGCGCTTTTCTCCCCAGACTTCGACAGATGAGCCACGGCCAAATGAATATCCCAGAATAAGAACATACAATGATGATTCAGACCTGAAACAGCCTCCAAGATTATCGCGGCCCGTAGAACTCTTGAGAAAGGAGTATGATGTGGTCGTTATCGGATCAGGCTATGGGGGAAGTGTTGCAGCCAGCCGGATGGCCAGAGCTGGCCAGACAGTCTGTCTCCTAGAACGAGGACGGGAAAGATGGCCCGGAGAGTACCCAAGTGGAGTCGTTGATGCGATGGAGCAACTGCATGTTTCCGGTGATTTCGCTCCCGGACTCCTGGAGCTGGAAGGTTCTCTGGTCGAAGGAGGTGATCCAACCGGACTCTACCATCTCATCGTTGGCAAAGGGCAGAACGTGTTTGTGGGAAATGGGCTAGGTGGGACGAGTCTCTTGAATGCAAACATCTTTCTAGAGGCTGATAACGGCACCATGGGAATGGATTGCTGGCCAGAAGACCTTCGAAAACCGGATGCGCTAAAACCTTACTATGAGCGAGCAGCATCTGTTCTCGAGCCAAAGAGCTACCCAAAGGACTGGCCATTGCTTCCGAAACTACGTATGCTAGAGAAGCAGCAGAAGGCTCTCGGCTTGGGAAAATTCTACCGACCCCGGCAAACCACTCGATTTCAGGGTGGACCTAATAGCACCGGAGTCGAGATGAACCCCTCAACATTGACCGGAATGGATAGTACCGGACTCAATGATGGGAGTAAGTCCAGCACACTTGTCAACTACCTTTCAGATGCTTGGAACTGGGGGGCGGAAATGTTCTGTGAATGCGAAGTGAGATACATCAAGAAGCATCCAGACCCTGAAGAGGAGGGCTACCTTATCTTTTTTGCCTGGCATGGTGACAAAAGAGATGCGTTCCGGAAAAATATATATGAAGATCTTATGTGGGTGCACGCAAAGAAATGTGTGTTCCTTGGCGCAGGGAGTATCGGCACTACTGAGATTCTCCTTCGAAGCAAGGAGCTGGGGCTGCCGATGAGCGACAAGGTTGGCTTAGGTATGAGCGGGAATGGTGACATGTTGGCTTTTGGATATAATACTGAGGAAGAGGTCAACGCAATGGGGCACCAGAATCCGCCCGCCTCCAGACCTGTTGGTCCAACAATTACAGGTATCATCGATTGCCGCGAAGGTCACAAGAACCCCCTTGACGGATTCGTCATTGAAGAAGGCGCCGTGCCAAAGGCCCTGGTTCCTCTTCTTCAAACTATGCTAGAGCTTATGCCTGGTAAAGAAGAACCGCAGCTCAGCCTTCTGGGTAAGGTGAAGCAGTCTCTTGCATCACAAGGTAGTCGCTTCTTAGGGCCATACTTCTCCAAAGGAAGTCTCGAGAAGACACAAGTCTACTTAATAATGAGTCACGATTCCAACCAGGCCGTCCTTTCTCTCAAAGATGATAAGCCAGTATTGGAGTTCTTGGGAGTTGGGCGCAGTGAACATGTGAAGTATTTGAATGGTGTTCTGAAAGATGCCACGGAGGCCGTCGGTGGAACCTTTATTAACAACCCCTTCTATGCTGCCTTAGGTCGACAGGAAATATCTGTCCATCCCATTGGCGGGGCTTGCATGAGCAACGATGGTACAGGAGCGAACGGGGTTACAGACCAGTATGGTGAAGTTTTCAGTGGATCTGATAAAAAGACGCACAAGGGTCTTTTTGTTACAGACGGTGCGGTCATTCCTACAGCACTGGGAGCCAATCCTTTTGCGACTATTACAGCGCTCGCCGAGCGTTCAGTCGAGTATGCAGCATCTAAACGAATCAATAAAGAGATCAATCTGGAGCAAAAGAACGATCTCCTGAACCTTTTTGGTAACCCAGGTCAATTTCCTGACGACTTCGAATTACCTAGTCGGACGAATACGAACCGAATTCGAAGGGCAACTGAAGAGATCGAGAGCACAAATGCAGCGAAAACGAACGGATTCGGCTTCGCGGAAGTCATGTCTGGCTATATTCATGTTGGCAGTGACATCGATAGTGGCAAGTTCGAAGACTTTGAGGTCGCTGCAAAGACAGCCCAGGCACTTTGTGAACAAGCAAGATTTTTCTTGAGCGTTAAGGCGTGGGATACCGAGACTAGTAAGTCTGATTTTCCGCTTATGCCTGGTCCTTTTGATTCTCGTAGAATACCTCCACCCTTGCCATCCCACAGCTAGCTTGATCAATTCTGATATCTGTAGTCGTCAACCGAGCCGATCATTCAGCAATGATCACAGGCACATTTACTTGCGCCGGACTACCTGGCAGCCCTTTCATGGTTCAACGAGGCAATTTCCATTTGTTCACCGTGGATGAAAAGGCACCCGGCACCCGGAATCTCAGCTACGATTTCGACATGTCTTCAATAGATAACAAGCGATATCACTTCCACGGATATAAAGTCATTGACTCGTCGTGTGCCTTGTCACCGTTGCGCTTCTGGACCTCAGCTTCGACTCTCTATGTGACTATCTCAGAAGTCACCAATGGGAGACGCACTATTGGACGTGGTGTGATGAAAATCAACCCAGTTGACTTTCTCTCTGAGGTACTCACCTTCAAGGCATCTGGCAGAAATGCCTTAGCAAGACTACAATCTACAGCTAGCTTCCTGAGTTTCTTTGCCAGGAAATCCGCGAATCTCCTGTTCGCGCCTTTTACGCCTCAACAATACTCGGCTGTCACATACACGGGATATATTAACGACACATCTCCGGATGAAACATTTGATATCGTAGCAAGAGATGGTGTCCATACTTTGATGCACATGTGGGAGTCGCAAAACCCAAATATCGAGACGAAGACAATTTTCATGGTGCCCGGTGCCTCAGTCGACCAACAAATCTTCTCTCTTCCAACTATCAAAGTCAATACTGTCAATTACCTTACCCGCGCCGGATACCGAGTCTATGTGAGCGTGCACAGAATCTGTCATCTGATGGTGGCAGAGACTGACTGCACAACATATGATGCCCGCCTTGATCTCCGGGCCTGCCTAGAGAAGATCAGAGAGAGGGAAGGCACAGAGAAAATATACACCATATGCCATTGCATGGGCGCTGTGGCATACTCCTCCGGCCTGCTGGATGGCACAATTCCAACTGAGTGGATCAAAGGGATCTTCTGTTCACAAGTCTTCATGAATCCAGTCTGGGCAACACTCAACATCTTTAAAGCCAGCGCTGGTCCCATCCCCTTCGACAAACTCTATGGCATGCTTGGCGGGCACTGGTTCTCTTGCTCTTCTACGCCCGACGATTCGTTCTTCCAACGACTGCTCAACCAGGCTCTTCGGTTCTATCCAGTCTCAAGACCCGAGATCTGCAATAATGTGTCTTGTCATCGCTGTTCGCTTGTTTTTGGACGGTAGGTTCCTGTTCTGTTTGATCATATCCAAGTCCCAAGATTACGGTTTGCTAATGAGAAATCCAGACTCTGGAACCATCGTAACCTGAATGAAGCAACGCACCGGCAAATAGACCGCTTCTTCGGAGGCGTGAACATGACGCTCCTGAATCTCCTGATGCAGATGGGTGTACGGGGCAACGTAACCGGCAACAAGCCATTATACAAGGACCTCGTCACCGACCGAAATGTCGCACGCCTGGAAGGGATCCCCATTGGACTCATGTCTGGATCTGATAACAAGGTCCTGAACCCCCTTTCCACGGATAAAACATATTCGATTCTAAGGGATAAGTTTGGGGCGGATTTGTACGAGAGGACTGAGATACCGGGATACGGACATCTGGATTCTTGGATGGGTAGGGAGGCATATAAGGATGTGTATCCGATTGTTCGGAGGCATGCGGACAAGGTATGCAGAGGGAAGGATTATAAGTACGAGGAGCCGGATTGGAGCGATTGGAAGACTTGGAGGGACAGGCGCTAGGTAGGTTCGGGTGTTTAGGGAGGCTTCGCGATATATTGGGATAGGATTGTATTTTGGGTACTGGGTTGGGTAAATGGTCGGAGTTTTGTAGATAATGCATGTACGGATATACAGATAATTAATAAATGTCACCAAGGTAGCTAGCCACGCAGGTTGCTATAATAGGGACAACCTCTACATCACCTCAGTTGCTTTGAGTACCTCCTGCCCATATCCTAATAACCAAGCCTCACAGGACAGTTAAATCTCAGGGAACAACTGAATCTCACTGAACATCAAACGGGACATTCTCCTCATAAATTTTGCACCAAATCGACATCTTAATCTAAAAATTCGTCGATTCTGAACCCTTCCAATCATATCCAGCGAGATGCCCAGTCTTAGCACTCTCCCCAATCTCCAGGAGAATCCGAAAGCTTAAATAGAAAGATGTTTTGTCCTCAAGAGTCCCAGTCACCAACGTCTGGAACGGGTTCATCTGTCCACAAAAAGGATCAGCATCCTTTGCACCAACCAGCCTCAGGATTTATGAAGATGAAACATACGCATTCCGCACAACAAAGCCTGCCATGTCGTTCACAATTGCTTTTGGTTGGTAGAATACCTAGGTGCTGGTGGAAAAGGGGGTCGATATTTACCCCTGAATCCTTATCGTAGGCGATAAGACATCGGCATCAACCACAGTCGTCAGAATTTCGCTTCGGCATCGTCACCAATCTGCACCTCAACTGCACCCATGGCCGAGATTTTGGATTCCTGGACAATCGCCAGTCTTCTGTTTGGTCTTTTGCTGTTTGTACTGTCAATCATGGGCCTATTCGGAGGCAACAAGTTCAATGTCCAGGGCAAGGCAGGTATCCGCAGTCTCGTGCAGCATGCTTGAGCTGACCTTCACAACAGACGGTCCTTCTCACCGGAGCCTCGGAGGGCATGGGCAAAAGCGTAGCCAAGCAATTGGCTGCCAAAGGCGCGAATATCATTATAGTATCGCGGAATGTAGACAAGCTGAAGGAGGCGTTGGAACAAGTCAAGGTACGGGCGGCCTGCGTTTTCCATCCCACCTCGATGCTAACCGCATCTCACCACGCAGGCCGCGGCAGCAAACCCCTCAGCTCAACGATTCCAATACATCAGTGCCGACCTCTCCGACCAGGACGATGCTGCGCGCGTCGTCGCCGAAGCCTCGGCCTGGAACAATGGCCACGCCCCGGATGTCGTATGGTGCATCGCCGGCGCGTCATACCCCCAGCTCTTCCTCGAGACGCCGAAAGCGATCATGCGGCAGCAGATGGACATCAACTACTGGTCGTGCGTAGATATGGCACAAGCAATCTTGGGCTCGTGGCTCGCGCCGGCATCTAGCAGCAAGGGGCGCGAACGGCATCTTATATTTACGAGCTCGGTGGTGGCCTTCTATCCCGTTGCAGGGTATGCGCCGTACGCGCCTAGCAAGGCGGCGATCAAGAGCTTGAGCGATACGTTGGCACAGGAGCTGCTCCTCTATGGCGAGGATGTAAAGGTGCATACCGTGTTCCCAGGCACCATTTCGAGCCCTGGGTTGGAGAGGGAGAACCAGAGTAAGCCGGAGATTACACACATACTGGAGGAGTCGGATCCGGTGCAGACGCCTGATGTGGTTGCTGCAAGAGCTATCGATGGGCTGGAGAAGGGGCAATATCTAGTTACGGTTGGCTGGCTTGGTGCTGCGATGAGGGCTTGTGCGTGGGGTGGCAGTAAGAGGAATAGTTGGGTGCTGGATACGTTGATGACTTGGGTTACCAGTCTTGCCTGGCCATTTGTCGCATGGGATCTGGATGGGAAGGTGAAGGCTTATGGGAAAAAGAATGGCCATCCGAGCACATACGCAAAGACAGCGTCGGCGTAGACCGACTGTCGTACGGTCGATAACCAGTGGTAATATCAGCGATACCCAGGCGTCCATGATTCGATTTTGCTCTCACAGTCGGCTTCATACCACTTTTCATTGTTCTCATCTACTTGAATGATTAAGAGTGAAAGGCAAGTATCTCACATCTATCATCCTCGTGGCGGAAGAGGCTATTCGAGATTTAGCCCCTACAATTGATTCCAAGTGATTCAGCAATCTCTTTCTAGAGAATAATTTTTTTGTATTTCACGGAGGGCGGAGAGAGAAGGCAAGTTACGATTGATTGAACACAGAAAATAGCAGATATCTTATCTGGAGTCGACACCGACATAGCAAAAGCCAATCCCTGGGCTTCCGACAGCTCTCACCTTCGTATTGGCTGTGCCCTAAGAAATTACAAGGGCCAAGTTATCTTTGCTTCGAAGCCATCAAAGGGACGATTGACGAGGGCACTGTATACTACATGAGAATCGGCATGTGTTTCTGTCCCTAGTGCGAATCGGTTGAGCGTGATCACTTCTCGATATCGCGGGTTTTGATCGAGCATCTGCTTTACACGTTGCAGAGAAAAACGCGTCTTTCCCTTGACAGCTCATTGATGGAAACGTCTTCTGATATGGACTGTGAATCCGAGTCTGTTCATTTGGTCTTGTCTCTCTGATCGAATCGCAGCTCCGAAGGTAGATACGGCTCAGACCTTTTTGAGAGCAGTTACAAAGCCTCTTGGGAGAGTTAATTGAGCATTGACTTAAGACCCGAGTGAGATCAGGCCTTCTGGGCTTTGCCAGATGTTGTCATGAGGCACGCGATCATGTCTCTGTCTATTCTGACCCATGTCAGAATTTAGGGCACAGAGAGATCCTTCGAAGTAACCCCCACGACTTCAACCTTAACGGATTCTACAGCCCTTCTGCGGTATGATCGCGGCTGCACCCTGCGCCCTCCATGGAAGGTGTGACCAAACGGCCGAGGTATTGTGCTACACTGCTACTGTACTCGTATGGCTGCCAGAAGCGAATTAAAGTTCCCTCAACTCGGGGTTCTGATGCCATCAGAGCTGGCTATTCTCTGTTCTGATCCCAGAAGCGTCGGTAGTCTGTTATCAGTGACCTTGGAAGCCGCAACCAGCCCTTGCTAAGTTGCAAGGTCGAATTCCCTGGGTTTGAAAAGCCAAACATAAGGCGAAACCCCACGAGCCTCAAGAGCCAGGAAGGGTTTGTAATGCTTCATAATTGCGGCTTCTAATTCTTTGTAAATTCGTTCTTTGCTGACTATGCAGTTTGATCGACCCGCTTCTAGAAAGCTACGAGTCCTGTGCGATTCCATTGGGGGGATGTGGCATCCAGCGGGAATAACCCATGAAAAACGCTTACGAGTACCGGCGCCAGTTCGACCAATAGGCCTCACTTTGCCTAGGGTTTGTCAACGACATGTGGAATCAAAATGGAAGATCGTCGGCACTTCTCCTTCCACATCAGTCGTTCTACCGCGGCAGGGAACTCGATCCTTACAGTCGATCTTCTCCCGAAACGACTGACATCCGGTCTGTTCAACCATGCCAGCCTATCGACGAGATTTCTCTTGCAAGTTGCAACGTTGTTGAAGCATAATGTGGTTTGTACAACGTTAATTGATGTCAAAACACCTCCCTGTTTAAGTGGTATCGTGGTATTTTACATCGTCTTCCGCAGTCGCCATCTTAGCAATCGATTACGATTGCTTACGATTAACGTCGATTCTAAGTAGAATCAAATCCTTGTGTCGTAGTTTCGACCGATTGAATGCATGCACGACATTCCATGTTGTATCAGGATCATATATACACATCTAGCTGATAGATCTCAAGCCTTTCCCGAGTGAGGAGGTAGTTATTGTCAAATAGAGCGAATTGGTGATCGAATAACGGGACGATATAGGGTGGATTCGAGTGGATTGAATTGAACTGAACTGACTACTTAAAAGAGAACGCGAAGGGAGTTATATACAGGTAAAGGTGGCAAAACCAGCATACCAATTATAGCATATGTGGTAATCCAAGTACTTGGTACGAGGTATGCGGTAATAGGTATGCGGTAATCCATGTACTGGATACCAGGTATGCGGTAATACGCAAAATCTGACTTCTGATGACGTTATTACCAAATTAGGCAATAGGCGTGACATTCCCAGTTTCCAACAGTTATGGTGTTGCGAAAGGCCAGAAGCCTCTATCTGGAGATCTCAAGGAGAGTTTATCCTTACCTCTGGTAAACTTCTCGATAATTGTTCCTTCGAGTATGTTGACTTGGATCTGTTCAAAGATCTATCATTATAGGCGTAGTACAGTCTACGTAAAATCCGAGTCAAGACCGTTTCGAATAGGGATAATCTATCAAATCTTCTTGGGTATATCGCAGACGCAATGCTTGGCTTGGGTATCAGAACGACCTCTGACCAAGGATGTTATTGGGCATGTTCCCAGTTGCTACATCAGGCTCCTGGTCTTCGGCTCCCACCGTTTGGGCTGGGTCCCCAATGGAGACCCCTCAGTCTTATCGATGAGATAGTTCTGGACCAAACATTTATAGCATTGCCACTTGTCTCCTTGATATTTTCCTTCAACTCAAATACTTCCACTCTGTCTGTTATCCCTCGCAGCTTTCCCATTCATCATGAGCACGGCATCTGGCCCTATGTCGTCAGCGGAGGCAGCAGAGCAGGCTGCCAGAGCCATTGCACAAAAATCGCACGAGAAGACGGCTGCCTACTTTGCTGCTTCAATGTTGGGGCTGATGGCAGTATTCACAATTTTCCACTGGATAGGAAACATACTACAAGATCACCGATCTGATAACGAGAATGCCTTATCAAGGCCCTTCATTATCATATCGAGGTAAGTATCCCTCTGGAGGATCGAAACGTCTCTAAGATCCTGCTGCAGGGCTGTGAGAAGTGTGCTGCTCCGAAAGTTTCCCGGGTTCACAAGTACAGGACATGCACTTGTCTTCCTAGTCTACGTTGCCATTAACTTTACGCTCATGTTTCAAAACCTTCATGGCGACCTACCAGGTAGCTTCGCGGGGAGGATGGGCTGGTAAGTTGTATCTATTCTGGAAGCTATCAACGGATTGACAATATCAGGATTACGGCCTGCAATATGGCGCTCATCGTATTTCTGGCGTTGAAGAACACCCCTCTCGCTTTCTTAACAGCCTACTCTTACGAACGTCTGAATATCCTTCATCAGGCAGCGGGGTACTGCACGGTCTTTTCCGGCCTCCTCCACGCCGTCGTCTCTCTCGCCACCCTGTCTCAAGCTAACGCTCTCAAAATAATGTTGCTGCGCCCTCAGGTCATGGGAATAGTTGCAGGGTTCACACTCCTCATAATACTAACCACCGCTCTTACCCTAAGAAAGAGATACTACGAGGTATTCTACGGGGTCCATGTCATCATGTTCATGCTTATCATGATCTCACTCGGTCTTCATCGACCCTATCTTGGTCTGAAAGCTGTCTATGTCTTTATCTTTACGGCTTGCATCTGGGCTCTGGATCGCCTCTATCGCATTGTTAAGATCAGTTCGCTGGCTCTCGGAAACACTGCCACTATTAATCCGTTGCCGCACGGAGGAGTCAGAGTCGTGGTCCGCCGCACACCGTGGAGAGCCGTATCTGGCTCACACGTATTCCTGTGGGTCCCGAAGATCAGGGCCGTGGAAACACACCCTTTCACTATCGTATCAACCAATCCACTAGAACTTGTCATTTCAGCACACGACGGCTTCACTAAAGACTTGTTGTCTTTCGCTTCTGAGAATCCGGGTGCTGTGCTGAGAGCTTCTTGTGACGGTCCTTATGGGACGCTCCCTAACTTCTCTAAATTCGACCATGTGGTTCTGGTTGCTGGTGGGAGCGGAGCTAGTTTTACATTTGGGACAGCTCTCAGTCTGATCCGGAAGATGGATAAGTTGACGAAGAAACCAGTCATCCATTTCATTTGGATTATTAGAGAATATGGTGAGCAACTCCTTTCCTTTGCTCTTCTTCTCAAGAGTAACAACAATTAATACTTCCCTAGAACAACAAGGGTGGTTCGCCAAAGAACTCACAGAACTCAACGCCTCCCCTCATATCTCCGTCACCATCCACATCACCCGCGCAACCCACTCCCCATTCCCTATTCCCAAGGACGACAACAACAAAAACGACAGCGCCTCCCTCACCAGCCCAAGTACCCACGACCCGGAGAAACACAGCCCCGAAAAAACAATCTCATCGATTTCCAGCTCCACATTTGAGAAATCAATCGTCCGGGGACGTCCAGACATCGCGGCGCGGATCCAGGAAATCGTATCGCGGACGGGTATGCAGGAGACGTTGATCGTGGCGGCGTGTGGGCCGGACGGGTTGATGGTCGAGATTAGGAGGGCGGTGGCGGGGGTGGTGGGGAAGGGGGATAGGAGTGTGATGTTGCATTGCGAGCAGTTTGGATGGTAGTATTTTTGTTTGTCTTTGCTTAGGAGGATGGGAAATGGGAAAGGGATTGAAACGTTCAAATGGGATAGAGGAGGTTCGTGATGATACCAGATTAGAGAGGCAGGGTTGTTTTTCCTTATACATCAGGTGGATTTGCAAGAGTTTGGAGCTTAGATGGGAGCATCCTACCTGCTAGCTTTTATGAGTTATGATTTGATAGCATGGATCAGAAGGTAGAAGATTAAGATCTTATCACTGTTGTTTGATAAACTTTCTATATCTGAGCCGGGCTTATGTGGTAGCACAGTATCCTTTCCTAATGTTATATCCCTGGAGATACTCCTATTCTACTTCATCCTCGATTCCTACCCTTGACGACTTTTCTTTCATATGGATATCCAAAGCGGCATTGGACTACCTCATCCGCTCACATCCAGAGTCCCCATATCACCTTGAAAACCAGAAGTAAAAATATTAAATAAAATAAAATAAATAAAAGATAAAATCAAAATCATAGGTTCACAAAGCAGCGCTTCTTCTATATTTTGAATAAGCAGCGATCCGACTATTTAAGAAAGCTGAGGAAATCATTATCTTTCCGGCTTGGAAGTTAACGCGAAAAGAAGAATTTCAATAAGAGGGAGGATTGTTGGTCATGTGAGGGGTAAGAAAGGGGAGGGCGTACCTAAGGCAGGTAAGGTACCTAGGTAAGTCTGGATCACTAGAAGGGAGTGCGATTAGCTCGAGGAAAGGGGTAGCGAAGAAATAAATAATAGGGGCGAAAGGGGTAGCGAGACAACAATGGGGAGAGAAGATGTGATGTATTATTGTACGGATGTTCACGGATATGAATGCGTTATTTTATTGGAAGGATTCAGCTTTTAGCCTTGGATAAAGTAGAGAAAGAAAGGATGGGAGAGAATAGGGAAGAGGTGGAAAGCTGGAGGGTGGAATGAAAGATAGAGGAGGAGGGGAATGAGAATGAATATATGGGAGCTGACTTTTATGGATCCCCCCCTCCAGCACTGGATAAAAACAGGAATATATCAAAGACATGTGAATTCCATTGATACATAATAATATGATTTCCTTCTCCCATGCCTCCCCTGAGTCCCCTCTCTTTGCCCC
Organism: Amorphotheca resinae ATCC 22711; assembly: GCF_003019875.1. Taxonomy (NCBI): domain Eukaryota; kingdom Fungi; phylum Ascomycota; class Leotiomycetes; order Helotiales; family Amorphothecaceae; genus Amorphotheca; species Amorphotheca resinae. The sequence goes on along the minus strand of NW_020194476.1, from coordinate 1,886,681 downwards.
TTCTCACGTGCCCCACCACAGCATCAATATCATCAGCGTCGGCACCAAGCATCCGCCCCCCTCGATCCGGCCCCCCGTCCCACGATTACTCAACACACAAACACAGATTCTGTTCAGTTCTGTTCTGCGCCACTAGATCCGAAGAGGTATGAACGCCGTTGGAGCCGCAAGGCTGAGTTCCTTGCAGTAGTAGTGGGCGGGGTGGCCTCAGCGGGACAGGGATTCTTACGTTGCGGATGTGCTGGGAGCGGTGGATAGTGCAGTGGATATTGGATAAATCATAGATATGAACGGGTGCGGTGCGGTGAGGTATCACATCTATTTTTCACAATTCCTCATTATTCTATAGAATTCTTTGTTAACGCCCTGGATTAAAATATTGATTATCTATTTATTTTATTTTATTCTCCATTTATTTTTCTAATTTATTTTCTAATTTATTTATTGGAATTGGGAAATCATAGAAACAAAAACAAAACAAAAAGGGCCTGCACAGCGCAAAAACCTGACACAGGTGTGCAGATGCGGACATGTTCGGCTCAGGCAGCGGGATTCGCTCGCTTGGCGGGGCGGGGCGGGGACCGGCGCGCGTGGGTTCTCCCTCCTTGAGCTGTGCAAGGATCATTTGGCCCCTTGGCTTCATGCTTTTCATAGCATAGCGTTGAAGAATAATATTGGAGGAAGAATTATATTTCTGTGTTATCGAATCGAAATCGAGTGGGGAGGATCAACATGATGATCTTCATGATGTAAGTGGTGTTGCGGGTATAGCTAGGTACGTTTGAAAGGTGCGCACATGGCATTCCTGATGGATGTCTGTCTGTCTGTCATGTATAGCTGGATACTACTACCGCACACACACGCTGGAGACGGACTAACTACCTTGACTAACCAAACTATCTTAGGGCTTGCTTGCTTGCTTTCTTTGCTACTTACCCGCCATCCGCGATCGAACGGGCGGGGCATCGAAGCTATTTGCATTTCTTCCTCTTCCCCTTCCCCTCGAAAAAAAAAAAAAAATGTATCTCGAAGGATTCACGACGGGGGGGACCTCCCACCCCCCCTGCCAGTCCCGAACATCCCGAGCAAAGCCGGCAATCGATCTCAGCTACACCGCTACTACTCACTACTTACCTGGATGGCAGTGGCACGCTATCTGGAGGGGAGATCTAGTGGCGCTTCCCGAGATCGAGGAGGGAGGGAGAGAGTTTGGTACCGAGAGCGTGGTCAGATAAGCATAAATCCGTGGTGGTGTGTGGCGGTGGCTTGGCAAGTGAGTGAGTTAGGGACGACGGGGGGGAGGGCATCCGGGACTGGCCATGGACGCTGCTCTTGGGTTTTGATTGCTGATTATTGATTGATGTCGTCGAGGGATTCTCTGCTTGTTCGTTGGGGTGCAGAACTATAGGAGCAGTAGTAGTGAGTAGTTCGCTGGTTAAGGGAACGGTCTTGGGACGGGCCGGGGCGAGGATCAGGAGGGACGGGAAGGGATATGCTTGACTTCAGGTCAACTGTCGACCTCTTGACGGCTTCAGGTTTTGGCCGAAAAGGGGAATGGAGGGCGCTTATATGAGATAGATACTGATACACTAGATGTAAGGTAGGTGTACCGTGTATGTAAATTTGAATTCCTGAGACATATATCATATATGTTTATTACATTAATATAATAAACAGAGTAGTTGAACTCTGTATAGATTACTCTTCACCAACCAGTGTTCAACGGGATTTGAAAGCCAGACATTCTTAACCGATAGTTCTGTCTAACTAACCTCTCGCCTCTCCTCATAAACAACGGTAATAATTAGAGGGAAAAAAAGAAAAATAAAAGCAAGAAAAGGAGAAAAGGAGAGGAAAAAAAAGAGAGAAAAAAAAAAAGAAAAAATCCGAATCCCAAGCCTCGGATTCGACGAGACGTTTCAGAATTCGGGATTGGTTACAGAAACAAAAAAAAAGTCCATCATCGTGACATTCGGACTCGCGCATCTCAAGTCCACGCCGCCGCCCCGCCTTCCGACAGGCCGGTCCAACCGACGAGACCCCAGCAGCAAGGCTTCAGCTGGGTAGGGGTCGTAGCGGACCCCAAGGTTCTGAAAGATCGACGGCGTGCTGCGATGCGATGCGCATGCGATGCGATGATGATGTGAGGCGTGGTGGGAGAGACAGAGATAGCTGCTAGACGGAGAGAGAGAGAGGCCACGCGCGCGACATTATTGCTGGGGCGTCGTCTCAGGCGGGACCCTGGCCCAGCTACAACGCTATCTGCTCGGCATATCATCAGCGCATCGATCACGATCGGATCAGGGTGGATTATTGGGGATGGAGGGGCGTCCAGGATACGATCGTCGGGTTCCTGGGATGAGGATGGGGATGGGGATGGGGCGCTCGCCCTGGTTTGGATGTCTGTCGATTGTCTCCAGAGACTCGGGCATAGGTTGGTTTGTTCGAGGGGGAATGGACGACAGCATTGTACGGTATCTACAGGCGTTGTACTGACAGTGGTCTGGCATGGCATGGCATGGCATAGCATGGATGGTGTATGCACTATGAGGCGTGTCTCTGCGCTTCACCGATGTTTGACTTTCAGAGCTGGCCTCTGCCCGTGCCGCCCGAGATCCAGAGACGCGGGGCCGCATGCAAGTAGCCGGCAGAAGAGAAGGAGAGTCGACACGAGACAGCTTTCACTGCAGAATACTACCATGATTGATTGTCTGTCTGTCTGTGGCTCCTAGAACAGCGCAAGTTGCGCAACGATGGACCGGTGGGACGGGGAGAAGGGAGGCCAAGGAAGAGGATCATTCGGGAGAGACTGGATATATTCCGTCTGTGCGTACCTACCTATCCTCCGTACTGTGGAGGAGAGAGACTGCGTGGTGATCATGACGATGGGGAAGCTGATGCTGCTGGAAGTTGAACCTGGTGGAGAGGGCGATCATGGACGATCAAGACCAGGGGCCCGCCCCAGCACCAGCACCAGCACCAGCAAGAGGCCCCCTCGCCCCCTGGCCCTGGAAGCCCACGCACGTAATTCAGCTCGCCCAGGCCCCAGAACTTGACTACTGTCGCTGCTACTGTACGTTCAAGTGTAGTTCGAGGGTAGTCTTGCCCGCCATCAGTCACTACGCGCGCCTGTCAAGTCTCAAGTGGTAGAATTCTGTGGGGGGTGGCTCTTTAGGGGGAATTGTTAGGAACTTAGGGGAAGCGTGAGAGGAATTATTTTTGAATTCCTCAGACCGTTAGTTTAGAAGGACAACCCTTTGAAGTTAGAAACCTGTTCAAGAGATGCGCTCTTTCAAGACTGATTACTCTTAGTCTCTTGTCTTTTTACTGTAGAGGCCCTCGGCCACCGCTTCCACGCGTAGACAAGTCAGGATAGGCGGATCGGGGATTATTACGCCTTGACAAGCATAGACACTATTGTTACGGTTGTCTTTATTTTGACTTTTATATTACTCTTGCTTTATTGCTTGTTTAAGCTTTTACTCTGTATTCTTTTCCTCTAATCTGATTTGAATTGTTTCATTTATAATCATCCTAATTATTACTCCTTACGACAGGCCGTCCCCCTTCCTCCCAAAGCGCCTCTGCTTGGCCGCCAACCCCACCACAACCTCACCAGCTGCAACAACGTGCTCCGACTGGACCAGCCCTTGGTCGAACCCGTCCCCATCGACCCATCAATGCCCATCATCTACCAGAGCATGGCCTGCCGCCAACGCCCTCGACCAGGGGAAGCGCTCTCGTGGGCTCAAGCAGTCAAGGAGTAGTCCAGGGTCCAGCAGAACTAGGAACGACAGTTCAACTAGCAACTAGGACGACAACAGCAAGGCTAGGGGAACTTGGGAACTGACCCAAGCACCAGGGAGGGGATGGCCTCGCTCCTTGGGCCCGCGGCGGAATAATCTCACTTTCACCCGGAAACAAAAAACATCTTTCTCGTTCATTTCTCCCCTCTCCACCAGCTCCAGCACCAGCACCAGCACCAGGCCACCCCAACGGCGAATCCAATCCCCTCTCCACCGGACCACAACCATACACACTATCCGCAATACGCCATCCGCCATCCGCCAGACCATGCATTGTGCCTCAAACGCTCCACCCTGCTCTTCCTCCTCCTTCACCTTGCGCCGCATCGCCCTCACGGACATATAAGAAGGCCCCCACCCCACCGTTCCCGCCGCCACCAGATATGCTGTTCCAAACCCTATCCTCGTGCCCCGGTCAGAACCATCAGCCCTCATCGATTGCCTCCCTGGATCATCGCGTCTAGCTTCTCGGCTCTTGACATCTTGACATCTTGTATCCTGGATCGGGTCTTGTAGACACTAGATAGTCGCTACCCTCCTGTCTCACGATCGTCGTCATCCCTTTACCTCTTGCGCTGAAAAGTGCTTCTCAACCAGCTCAAGAAAGTCGGAGTGCGCGGGGAGCCATTTCCGGTTCTCTCTGTATGTGAGATTCCGCTCGGTACAGGTTGGTAACTCTGAAGCGCATCTCCTGTGTCTCCAGCTCCCGACGAGCTACCTCACACGAGAGCATTTGCTAACCACCGCGCCGCTATCAGCAAAGATGTCCTCTTCAACCTCCCATTCCCGTCAATCCAAACCCGACGTCAACCTCGCCGAGTGGTATCCGCAGTTTCAATCATGCTACCGCTATTTCCTCGACCACGCCCAGCACAGCACACCCGTGCAAGCTCTGGCCGCATACATGAATATCCGACTCCCATATCAGAGATCCCCAGATCCAGTAATATCTTCTGCGTCCGCGAGCCCTAGTCCAACAGGGGCGGCTGGACGAGCGAAACCACCATCGGGGAACAACGCCGGGCCCGCGCAAGTCGTCTCGTTACTCCCATACATCCGACGGTTAGTAGCTACGGGTCACGATTCGCCCGAGATCTTACGGGGGTTCTTTGGCGAAGATTGGGTTGGGGGCATTGGGTCTTTGCACGATGTCGAGCGGAGGAATTATCTGTTTGCCGCGAAGAGCACCAGCTGGATGAAGGTCAAGCAGGCCTATGATCTGTCGCCGGACGAGAGCTGTCCGTTCTTGACCCCGCTGAGGGAGGCCACGGAGGATGAGATCCAGGCCGCGGAGGCCACATGGAGTGAGTGGCTAGCCATGCAGGATTGGATGCTGGGGCCTCGATCACCAGAGATCATAAAGCGGAAATCTCGGTGATGAATCTGATGATATCTCGGCGTGATGCTCTGGAAGGGGAGGCTCTCTTGAACTATGCTTTGGAATGACGCTCGTCGGTAAAAGACGACGGGAGAGAGAGACGTGATATAGGCCATGATACGATTGTCTTCTTTGGAGCACTTGGAGCACTTGGAGCACTTGCTAGGTGGGCGGTGGGTGATCAGCCGCTTGGTACACCAGGGGGGGGATTAATGTCATAAAGTCGTCTTTCTAGCCCAAACAATAAGTATTCTATAGCTCCCAGCATCTCTGCAATGCAATCGTCGTCGAATGTACTCTGTAACAGCTTCGTAGAACCGCGTCTGTTTCCCCTTTCTTGCGTCTGATACGCGATTCCACCCCTCGTTGCGCGGGGCTGACGAGAGAAGGCTGCCAAGATATTCCGCTTCCGTCCGCGCACAAGCTCGACACCCGCTCCACTCCACTCCCACCAACCCTGCAACCTCACTCTTCAACACCACCAAACCCATCGCAACACCTGCACATCACTTCACACATATATCAGGTCTCAATTCTCCCCGTCGAACAGTAATGATAATGTAAACTACGCCTCCCGAAAACTCAATCGCACATCCCGACACCATGTCATCCACCGAGCCCTGGAGCCAACTCCTCACGCGCAGCCTCGCGACGCGCCTCGACCCGGAAACCTTCACATCTTACGCTGAGCTACTCGCCGCCAAACACCCCGCCCCCAGTTCCTACCTCGCCGATCTCTTTCTGCGGCCCACGAGCACCAACCATGGCTCGCTAGACCCGCGGGTCCCACGGTATCTGCAGGCGCTGCTGGACCTGGGGCTCGTGAACCTCGTGGGAATCCTAGGGGCACTGAGGAGATACTCGACATTTGGGGTTGTGGCTGGGGAGGGGGAAGAAGGGGCCCAGGCTATGGGCGCGGAGCGGGAGGCCAAACAGGCAGGACAAGTCGGGGGAGAAGGGAGGAGGAGGAGATGGACGAATTCATACGCCGTGGATGAGATGCTGTTCTATCGGCTTGCGGGGGCGGTCAGCGCGGGGAAGACACCACGCGGGGCTCAGGAGGCGGCGGAACTGGTGCGGGCGTGCGTTGCGTGGATGCAGATGGTGACGCGGGCGGGCCACGGGGCGAACGAGATGCTGGGCCTGGGAGGACATCCGCTCGCGGAAGAGATGAATAACGCGGGGGTAGCGCTGGGGGTGCTGGTGGTCGCCGTGGTGGATAATGGGCGCGTGGTGCAGATGCTGGGGACGAAAGGAGCGCGGGAGGTCAGGACGCAGCTGGCGAAGGCGCTGGCGGGGCTGGTGCCGTTGTTGGTGCAGAGCAGTGCGCAGACGGCGGGGCGGCTCGAGCTGTTCCGGACGCAGACGCTGGCGGCGATGGAGCCGGTAGGGAAGAAGAATGAGGCGGGGAAGGAGATTGATGATATCTTGGAGGAGGGCATGGGGTTGGGCGTCGATAGTATGGTGGTTCCGGATCTACCAACTATGAATTCGAGGGCGGGGTTGTATATATATTTGAATGCTTTGGTACGTCGTCCCCACATCGTAAAGAGCTCTGCTAACTGGGTATAGCTTGTGGGAAGGCCGCTCATTGATGATAATGCCTTGTTTGCATATCTACATAATCGATATCAGGTAGGTTCGGTGGTGTGTGAGAAGGCATCATTGCTGATTCGATTAGGGCGACGTGCAATCTACAAGCATCGATCTTATTCTTGCATCCTTCGACATCTTGGCCAATGCCAAACTTCACAATGAACGCGCGCAGACGACGACCATCCTACGCTCATTTCTTATTAATAAAGTCCCTCTGCTCCTCACCACCCTCTCGGCATCGTTCTTCCCACCCCTCACTGCCGAGTACTGCATCACGGAAGCCCTGAATCACGTAGATACTAACGTCTTCCCAACGCTCTCGACACTCTTTGATGAGTCGAGTAGTAATGATATGTTTTCGGATTCTGTGCGTCAGGACTTCTGCTTTGCATGTTGTTTGCATGGCTTGCTCGAGGAATCGAGTATTGAGACTCTGCTTGGTGACATCCCGATGCAGAGCTTACCGGCGGGTGGAAGATATGTGAAGGAGGAGCTCGTGCAGCAGTGCTTGTCCGACCCGGAAAAGGTCGAGGGTATGATTGATGAGTTGGAGCACATGGATGGGAATGTTGGGGCGGTCAGCCAGGCAATTACAGAAGTACGTGCTGTCCTCACCCCTGTTAGACTATGCTGACAGTCACAGATTATTGGAAGGCTGTGTAGCAATAAGGAGACGATGACTCTGAAGACTATTTGCAGTTTACTAGCTCGGAAGTCGTCAACTTTGGATATCATGCTGCTGTTCGATAAGCCCATCACGATCCTGCAACCTATTTGCGACCTGCTAGATAATTGGCACTACGACGAAGACCAAGTCGAGTACCAACCAGTCTATGAAGAATTTGGCGCCATCCTCCTTCTCGTTCTCTCCTTTGTACACCGGTACAACCTATCAACTGCCGACCTCGGGATCCGCTCCTCTTCCTCTTTCGTCGCCAAGCTCCTGAACCAAGGCCAATTATCCCGTGCTATGGAGAACCTGACAGAACAGGAGCAGAACCATCTGGACGGCTGGATCCGCGGCCTCTTTGACCATGAGAGCGGCGGGCTTGGTGATGAACTCATGTCCTCGTGCCCGCCCCAAGATTTCCACCTCCTCGTTCCTACCTTATTCCACCACATTGCACTGGCATGTTCGACAAATTACCTCTCGGACGAGACACTCAAAGGCGGCTTAGAACTATTCGTCGAGCCTTTCCTCCTCCCCTCCCTCATTCCCGCCATCACCTGGCTCGCCTCCCACCTCTGGGAGTCCCGCGGCGATGCCAACGCCGTACTCCAGATCCTCTCCGCCCTCGTCACCAACTCCGCCTCCATCTCCAACAACATCGAAGCGTCGCAGATGCTCAACTCGGTCATCAACATCATCGCCAAGAACCTCGAGCACAGCCTCCGCTGGCTCCAGCGCGCGGAACCGCAACGCCAGGACATCGAGCCCCTCTCCAAAGCGCTCCGCGGCAATCTCGGCTGGGAGCGGCGCGGCGCCAGCGACCACACGGAACTGGAATCCTGGACCAGCACGCCCGGCGGCGGCCTCACCGTCGCCATCAAAAACACGATCAGCGGCCTCGTGCACTGGGGCCTGAACCCCGGCATGAACATCAACCCGGCAAACTACACGCACCGGCAGATCCTGGTGGGTCTGAAGCTGCTCGGCGCGCGGCGCCTCCTGCACACCATCATCGACGAGGTGAAGGCGCAAACAGAGGCGGGCAACGGGCCCGCGGTCCTCGACGTCGCGACGGCCATCATCTGCGCTCCGGACGCGGCGACCTGGGAGTCGTCGGCGGCGGCGGGGCTCGAACAGCTGCTCGGGTCCGGGACGGCGGCGGTGCGGCCGCAGCGCAGGATGAGCCTGCGCGAGGCGCTGAAGATGGAGGCGGAGCAGGCGCCGCGGACGTATAAGCAGGACGTGTTCCAGGCGGAGACGGTGGTGCGGCTGTATCGAAGGGTGGAGGCGCAGGCGGTGGTGCCGGTTGGAGGGGCGAGCATGCAGGATGCGATGGAGGTGGAGAGGGAGTTGATGAGTGGGTACATGGGAGGTGGGGGGATGGGGGGAGGAATGGGGGGAGGGATGGATGGAGGAATGGGAGGCGGGATGGGAGGCGGGATGGGGACGGAAGATCTGTTTGAGGGGATGGGAGGGGGTGAGGGGTTAGATGGGGCAATGGGGTTCTAGATGGAGATTTAGAAGATTCGTTGTATAGTAATCAGCGAAGGAAGGAGAGGGGGGAAAAGGGAGGTATTGATCGGATGGAAGCAAAAGAAAGGAAAGAAAGAGAGAGAAGAAAAAAAAGGAGGAATACCGAATGTAAACTAGGATTTAGTCCTGAGATGGCGGGACCCAGGGATATAGGTACATGTGTGCTAGTAGCGGAGTGTGTGCTGTTCCTATTATTTATCATTTCCGGGCTTGTATTTGTTTGTATAGTGGGTGGATGGGATAGATAGATAGATATATGGTTGCTTGGTGTTAGGAAGGAGGGCGTGGGTAGGAAGTAAGGTTGAATCAAGATATCACAGAAGCACACACACACAGGCGTGCAATAAAAGCATATCTAAGCAAGCAAGCAGACACATAAATAAATAAAATTTAAAAAAAAATGGAATTCAACAACAACAATGGTATCTTCAAGAGCCATAAGCGGCAACAAGATAAGATAAGATGATTCATTACGCAGAGCCCTTCTTCCTGTTCCTCCTCATCATGCGCTTCTTCTGGATGATCTGCTCTCTACGAGCCAACCTGCCCTCCTCGCCCGGCGGGAATCCCGGCTTGAATTTTTTGGTTTCGGATTTTTCTTGTTTGTTATTGTCTTTCTCGTCACTTGATCTGGCCCCCTTCGCGGGTCGCGCACGCTTGATGAAAGGCTTACCCTTCGCGAGCTTCATGCCAGGTTTGGTAGCAGCCACGCGAGGCTTCTTCAGGGGCGTCTTGGCGAGGGGTTTCTTTTCCTTCTCCGGGAGCTCGCCGCGCTCGCGCGCGGCCTGGACCTCCTTTGATCGCTGTCGGGCTTTTTCTTCTTTTTCCTTGCGGCGCTGGACGACCTGGGCGTTCTCGATGGCGAATTCGACAATGAGTCTTTGTTTCTTGCCCGAGGAGTTGGTGACTTGGTGGCCGTTGAGCCATCGGAGGCCCATCAATGCCCATCGGTGACTGCTGTACTCGATGAATCCGTAGCCGCGGGATCGGCCGGCACCGCTGTCTTCGGGGACCTTGGTGCCTTCGCGGCCTTCGAAGACGATCTTGGATTGGCGGACGATTCCTTTGCCTTTGGCTTTTCGTTGCTTCTCGGCTTCGCGCATCTCCTCGCCGCCACGGGCCTCTTCTTCCTTGGACAATTGGGCGCGACGGCCTTCTTTCACGTCTTTGGCAAACCCGACCACGGCTTCGCGGGCCAAGGCTTTGAGGTCTTTGGAGGTGATGTTTCGGGGTAGGTTGCGGATCGACAGACGGGTTAGACTGAGATGGAGGGTTGGATTATTCTCGATGAGCTTTTTCCTTTGCTTCGCACTGTCCTCGCGCATCTTGATCTCGGAAGGCGCGAGCATTTCATAGAGAGGCGTACCGGATGGGATGGTTCCCTCTGAGAGGAGGTACAGCCTGCGTTTATCTTTGTCGCGGTTGTCTCGATACTTTGTGCCCAGCTCGGTCAGTTGGGCCGCCTTTTCCTTCTCCACGGCTTTGGCTACTTGGAGGACTCGGCCTTCGATAGTATACATGCCGGTTAAATCGGCATTCTCATTCTGGAGAACCGAGTGTTTGACCTTGGGGCCTTCAGCCAACTTGTTGGCGCTTGCACCGGTGGACTGATATCGCGGTGCATTTCGGAAGCAATTATCTGCATCCTCGACTTTGAAGAAGCAGACAAAGCCGGTTCCTCGGGGACGGTCGGTTGCACGATCCATGACAACTCTGGCGTATCTGACCGGCCCGAATTGTTGGAAATGCTCTTTGAGGTCGGCATCAAGGGTCGTAAAGGGGAGATTGCGAATGAAGAGGGTTGAAGAATTGTCTGTGATCAACTCCTTCTGCGGCTTCTCGTCCACGCTTTCCTCATCGTCCGTGGAGACATCATCATCCTCGTCCTCTTCATCCATATCAACATCCATATCAGCATCCTCATCATCGCTTTTCACATCCTCGTCGCCGCTCTCAGGCTCAGATTCCAATTCATCCCCAAGATTGCGCATGAAATTTGCAACATCATCTTCCTCGTTCTCGGACTCCGGTTTCTCTTTCTTCAATGGGGCACCACCATCCGAGTCCTCGTCCTTTGCATCTTCCTCATCAGCCCCAGCGGACTTGTTCTGACTCTCCCAAACCTCCTTCTCAACTGCCCAATCCACAGCAAGTGTCCTGCCATCAACCACGGTTCCATTAACAGTAGCCAAAGCCTTCTCCGCATTTTTCCTGCCTCGCATAACCACAAATCCAAAGCCTGCCTGCGTATCCTTAACCTTAGGCAAATTGGCGTGCTTCACCTTTCCAAACTTCTGGAATAACTCCGTCAACTGCTCTGGTGTCTTGATGCTCCACGGCAGATTGCGTATGATGAGTTTGGATGGTTTTCGAGCTTGAAGCAACTTCTCCTCCCGAGCCTTCTTTAGCGCAGCAGCTTCTTCAGAAATCGCACTTTTCTTCTTGGCTCCTAGCACGCCATTCGTCCCCGCCTCTCTTGATCTTGGTTGTGCAATCTCGAGTTTCATCTTTCGGCCAAGGAAAGGTTTCCCATTGAACTCATCCATAGCTCTCTGCGCATCTTCGGCATCTGCGAACGTGACAAAGCCATAGCCTTTTGATTGCTTGGTAGCTGGATCGAGCACAACGGTTGCGTGTTTGAGGGGGTAGCTCTGGGAGAATAATTCTGTCAGAGCTTCGCTGGTTGCAATTGCTGGAAGAGAGCGGACGAAGAGGGACCTGCGTGCTGAGGCATTGGTTTCTTTCCGGGCTTTCTTTTGCGGATGACTTTGTTCGTTGTCAGAATGCAGATCCGCAGGACCGTCATGGTCCTCGACAGAACGTTGTCGTTTTCGTTGTTCTGCCATTTTGTGCTGTTGGATTGCACGACTGCACTGTTTGGGCCTCAATTTTCTGATCGGAAGTTTTTGATAGTCGAGAAAAATATCTCGCTTATCAGCACGCTAGTTGATTATGCGCCATCCCTGATTAGGCAGACTTATGAAATACGTCAAGTCTTACCTAATCGAGGTTGAAGGAACAGCTGAGACTTGAAAGCAAAAGGCACGGGATTTTGGAATTGTATTCTGGATATAAATTTGTAGCTCCTGATGAAGATTGATATTGCGCATCTGGGTTTCTCCAAGTCTTTGAGTTGAAGAAAGAAACATATAACGCTTCCCCCGCGCGCAACTCTTTCATCCCATCTTCTGCAGGCAAAGCACGTGATCCCAGCCTCAAACTTCCCTTGTTCTTAGCGCGAATCTCGGTCTACGAGAGGACTCCGGTCGCATCAGCCTCAGCTCACTCGATCCTCCAGCAACACCCGCGGCACCACAACACCAGAGCGTCGCCAACCTCGACTGTCCATCGCGATATTGGCATCCGCCCCGAATAGTTGTATGAAGTAGGATTTGGCGTCGCTGAGCGTTGTCGGGGGCGCACTGGCAGCGAATCTGCGACCGCATCCCCCCCGGGTTCCTCCACTCATTCACCCCTTGCCTCTGGACGCCGAAGCAGCACGAGGTTACAGTTCTTCGAGATTCGAGAGAAGGGTATCGAGGATAGGTCAGAATTACAGAATTCCTCGAAGGCCAGGTCAAACTCGAGGCGGGTGCAGGCGCCTACGAGTTACGATACTAGTTGCTCGTCGAATACAATAGCGAAGTTCTTTGTCGAATTCATTCGAAAATCTCAGATCTCCCCGATCTACGACCGAAATGCCTTCTGACCTCCCGCAAACACCACAGAGCCCTTCTTACGATTCCACTTACTTTCCTTCGAAGCTCGCGGCATCCCCCCGAACCGGTAGCTCGCTCCCCACGCCAGCACACAGCATAAACGGCAGCATGTCTTCGACCACACCAGATGTTGTTGCAGAGGCAGCTCACGTAGAGGATCCCTCAAACAAGCGCAAGCGCGATATTGAAGACGGTGGCGATCGAGATCAGAAGAAGGTTCACCTCGAGGACAGCAGACTGCGTATTGAAGACCTCCATTTGGATGTGGGCGAAAAATACCTTCTCTGCAGAACTCGTAAGACTCCCTTCTTCCTAAGAGATATGCCCTCTCTTCGCCTAGCCGGGCATAACTCTTACCCAAAAGTCCCCCCGCACATCATTAACAGTACCTGGTTAACGTGGACTTTGATGCGCAGCTCATCCGCCTTTTCCAATACCTCTCAAGGAAGATCTCTTCCAGAGGTACGGTCTAACTGATCTCGCTGAGACTGTTGCCCGGAGCAACCCAGATGGCTCGAAGAAAACAGTTCGTAAGACATACAAGGGTCATATCAAGAGGGTTCTCAAATTGAGTGGTAATTTCGACTCGGTGAAGAGGGGGGCCGAGGAGCCTAATTCATTAGTTTCGATGATGTGCCAACCAGATGAGGTATGGAACGCACAATATGCCCAGGCATCCAAAGAAATTGAAACGGGCATACCACAACCAGTTTTGGCAAATCTGGGTAAGGCTGTGACGATGGCAAGAGGGGTAATACCGAAGGATATGTGGAACAGTAGTGTTCTAGGCGAGCTGGTTCCTCCTTCAGCTCCCGCTCAGCCTGCAAAGGGCGTTCAGAATGGAGTCAAGACACAGCAGCCCCCGCAAGCCGCTGGGGTCCGCACAGTCAAGCCCGAGGTTCCACGTCCAAAGAGAAATATCAAGAAGCGTACCTATGGTGATGCAAGTTTTGAGGGTTATGGCGAGGGCTTTGTCGATGATGATGCTCAGGAGACTGGATACTCTACTGGCGATGGCGATGAAAGAACAGGGCGCAAACGACCCAAGAAGGTTTGTACTTGGCTATACCAACACCATGACCCGGCTAACATAACAAGACTATACAATCAAACAGTTTTCAAGGTCCGGTTGCGCGGCAAAATAGTTACGGTCCAGGCATGGTTGGAGTATGAATGCCGGTCCCGACTTCTTTTTTCCAATCCCATGCCCATACCAAGTCACGGGGCGCCGCAGATAATGACCCGTTTACTCGATACCAAACTTAGCTGACAAGACGAGCCATACCTCGCGTTTGCTGGATGGTCTCGAGATTGCTCGCCGATAGCACATAGCGACAGGAGAGCACTCGCCTAAAAGCGCTTGATGAGAGACAGCCGAGCTGTGGGCTTTGGTCTCGAAGCTACAGCCGCAGTGGCTTGCAGCTCTCAATGTATGATTGATGGCACGCTTTTATGCGGCCCCTTGCTTTTGCATTTCTGATTTTAGCGGGAGTCCTGGGTAGGTAGGAAGACGGCTGGATGGGCCTGTATGTGGACAGAAATTCAGAATGCAAAATAAGCATTCCATGAGTACAATTAATATTCGTGATGATGCCCCTGCTGTGAACATGGTGAACTGCAGTCTGACGCTTTTCAAGTGAGACTGATACTTTAGATGATTGCCCTCAACGTCCATCAATAATTCATCTTCTGCCAACTTCCTCGGGCTCTCCCAAGTCTACTCCGTAAGGTATCTGATGAGCCCCCCCCCCCCTCCCCCCGCTTTTTTTTTCCCCATGCCTTTGTATTTTATATCCCTTTTCCACTTCCCACCTTCTGAACGGCAAACGTATATACTGACTTCTCGCAGCTTCTCATAGTCAATGTCGGATTCTTTCTACTTTTAGACATCATTGATTGATTTCTCATACATCGATCCGGCTACTTGCGTGCGAAACTACTATTTAGAGGCTGAACCACCAATTGTCATAATGGCTTTTTGGAAAAGTACTGTCGACATTCCTTGTTACAGATTTCCTCATTTTTCATCAGACTGATACTAGAGATAATGTGTAAGACCAAAAGACAGCGAGCAAAAAGCTCAACTCAATATCTGCCGAAAAGGTATCGAAGAAAAGGGGGGAGGCCGGTGGCCGAGAGAGTGGGCGGTGAGGCTGCAATCACGCTAAGCTTAACATCTCGCTAAATTTCTTGGAGACAGATCGCAAGACCGGAAATCCACCTCTCCATCCTTCTTCACCTTCTCAATCACCTTTTCTCTCAAGGCAATTGACCTCACAATGGTTTCTCTCAAGTTCTCTGCTCTCGCCCCTCTGGCTCTATGGATTGTCAGCGTCTTTGCTGCCGCTGATGCTGTGAGTATATCACCAATTTACCTTGCGATGACCTCGAATCCTAACACGAGAGCAGGCCGAGCCAGTCGACGCCAACCTCGCGGTTGAAGTCAGCGTAGCTTTCCCCGAGGCCGAGATCTTTGGGATCAAGCTCGTGAATGGACGACCGACCAAGGCCCTGCTCGATTTCACGAACAATGAACCAGAGCCGGTGCAGGTCGCGTTCATCGGAGGGGCGCTCCTCAATCCTAAGCCACTAGCACCTGAACAGCCTCCCTGGACTGCGGTGGTGAGGAACCTGACGAACACGAGATATGATCTCTCAATTCCGGCCGGCGAGAAGGCGAGCTTGCCGTACAATTTCGTCACGGATATGAACCCGCAGGACTTGACGCTGAACCTTCTCGCCGTGATTATCAGTCAAGCGGGAGCAGTTTATCAGCTCCAGGCGTATAACGGGACGGTGTCTGTGGTGGAGCCTGCTACGAGTTTCTTCGATCCTCAAATGTAGGTTCCCATTTTTAGACTGCCATTATATCAAAAGCTAATCAGTGCCCAGCATCTTCCTGTATCTCTTCCTCCTTGCCGTTTTCGCAGGAACCATCTACTTCGTCTACAAGACCTGGATCGAGACTCTCTTCCCACAAACAAGACGCGGAGGCAAAGGTGGTGAGCGCGCTAAGCGTTCTACTGCTGGAACGAAGGCTGCTGTTAGCCCCAAGGAGGCGTCGGCTACTGGAGCAGCGGCCGCGAGTGGAGCATCACAGAAGGCATATGATGAGAGCTGGATTCCGGAGCATCACATTAACCGCCCCAAGGCGAGGAGAGTGCAGAGCGGAGGCGCGAAGACGAAGAATAGGGCCTCTGCAGAGTAGATGAGCTGTAGAATTATGATTGAGTATTGACAGCCGAGAAAAGAAGGTGTATTATTGAGGGTTGGGGGTCTATCTTGGGTAGATATTGGGAGGCAGCATATGGTAAGGCACGGTTGAATGCCTTAAAGCAAAAAAGTGTATATTACGACACGACGCAATATAAAAGCATTGGTAGTCGTACAACCAATGTCATATATTTTGCGACGGAAACATATTCGTTCATTATAAGCAAAAGAAATAATGATTTCCGGGATCCAGGGGAGAAACCGCCTATGAAACAGCAAGAGCAACAGAAGCGTCCTGCCTAACAGCCTCCATCGCCTCCCTTTTCGCCTTCAACGCCGCGAAATTCCTCTGCATGGCCCTCTCCGTGAACTCCTTGCCCGTAATCATGGGGTATTTCTTCAACGGGCCCTGGATGCAGGCATCCGTACACGGCTGATTAAAGAACGCCATACTATAGCGCGGACCATAATAATCGACCTCTGGATCACAAGGGGTCTTGACGCGGTGGAAGGTCGACTTGAAGCGGTCATCGGACCAGGACATGAGCAGATCGCCGATATTACAGACGATCTCGCCGGGCGCGGGATCGACCTTGGTCCAGGTATCGCCGATGGCGAAAGCCGTGGTGGTCTCGCGGCCGGGGCAGATCTCGAGACCGCTCTGGCCGGCGCGCTGGAAGAGCAGCGTGACGAAGTCCCAGTCGACGTGGGCGCCCGCGCGATAGTAGTTGTCGGGGACGGGCACGGAGCGGTCGACCTCGAAGTAGTGGAGCAGGCGCAGGACGGTCTGGGACTCGGGCCGCGAGACGTCGTGGGCGTCGATGAAATAGGAGTCGGGGAAGCCGAGGCCGCGGGCGAAGCAGAGCATGAGCTTTTCGCTGACGGCTTGCGCTTTGTGCATGAATGCGAGAGCGGTGGTCTTGAAGGAGGGGAGGACGGAGTCGGGAAGCCAGAGACCGTCCATGTTGGCGCCGAACTGCATCTGGTAGCTTTCCTTCTGGTCGGGCTGGCCGGTGGAGGGACGGACCTGGGCGTTCTTCTCCCAACCGGCGTTCTTGGTGGTGAATGGAACCTTGGCCTTCTCGGAATCGGGGAGGGCGAAGAAGGCTGCTGATGTCTCGAACATCTGTCTCTCCGTTAGGAAACGAGCTGGATGAGGGGGAAGAGTTGGAGAAGGGGATGCGTACGTTCTCTATCTCTTCCTCGGAAATACCATGGTTGATCAGCCCAAAGAATCCGTCTGTTTCGGCGGCGTGGACGAGTTGGGCTGTGATCTCGTCGACTCGGGACTCGAAGTCATGGAGGGAGATCTTGGGGATGCTGCGGTCGGCGTACTTGGTTGGTGCCATTGTTGCACTTGTTGATAACTTTGGCTGAGAACCGAAAGAAGACCTCGATTCTGGTCGCAGTACTGAAAGGCCACAGGATGATTTGAGCCGGAATCAGAGGTGGGGTGAGAGCTTGAAGACCAAGATTGTTTGCTCAGGAGTCTGCACAGAGAAGCTGAAGGCATTTATTTATATTCCAAGGTCTCTCTGCAGTTTTAGGGAAGCCTCGTCTTTTCCTCGTCTCTTGTCAGGCATCTCACTCCGATGTCCGTTCCACAGGTCGCTCGTTTCATGAAAATATCCAAGAAAAGATTTTCCTGGCTTCGAGTGAGATTCTGGAAAACATGTGGTACGACTCTATCAGCGGCTGGCTCCGCTGCACTCCAATGCGGGGAGCGAGGGGCGGATGCTTATCGGCCGGCCGTGTCGTCCGCGGAACTCCGCTGCCAAGCATCTTTCCGGGTGCGCTTCGGCCGAGATCACGGGTGAGAGAGATGCGTGAGGGTTAGAAAAGCTGCGACTGAGACGAGGCCGAACTCGTATTCCCTTGGGTTGAAGCGGTTCAAACTGACAGTGTTTTCAATCCTGTGGGGAGAAGCTTTAGTTGCTTATAGATCTCAGTAACTAACATGTGGGTATAGACTTGGAAATCCTAGGATGAACGATCAGTTAAGGGGGTTTTAGAAGTCGGGACGAGAGAGCTTGACTTTGTTCATTGCATTGTCATATCCATTATCCATGTAGTCATGGAACCAAATGGCCTTTACCTCCTATCCAGTCTAGACATATTTCCAACCTCTCCTATTCTCCGCCTTGACCCCCGATCTCTCCCTAATTCCCCTAATCGATTTCTTCGCCGCCTCGATAATCTCCAGTTCATCAACCTTCACCAGTTTCCTGTCCTTTACCAGGCACTCCCCATCAACAACAACCATCTCTATATCATTTCCGGTACACGAATAAACCACCGTCGTCATCGGATCAACACCACCACTTAGAACATCCTCTTCATCGTACGGCGCACAATACAAGCCCCTCGGATCCACAACCACGAAGTCCGCTTTCTTGCCTATCTCAATACTACCAATCTCCTTATCCAATCCAAGAGCCTTCGCACCATTCATCGTTGCCATCTCAAGAACGGTCTCAGCGCCCACCGCTTTGGCGTCGAGATGTGAACCCTTATGGAGTATGCCCGCGAGGTGCATCTCGCGGAACATATCGTAGGTATTACCGCACGGGGCGCCGTCCGTCCCTAGACTCACATTCACGCCGGCATCCAACATTTCAGGAACGCTTGCAATCCCCGAAGCGAGTTTGCAATTGCTGTTAGGGTTATGCGCTACCGTCGTGCGGGTCTCTTTCAAGATTGGTAGATCAACAGGTAGATCCAAATGCACCATATGCGCCAGCACGGTTTTTACCCCCGTGAGCTGGGCATCTTGGCAAAACTGCATGGGCGTGCAAGAGTAGAGATCTTTGTAAATGGTAAGGTCTTTGGGTGCTTCGGCACAGTGCATCGTGAGGCCGATATCATGTTCTTTGCACGCTTGTCCGATTCCAAGGTGGGAACTGAGGGGCGAGCCACGGGGTGTGCCGGCTGCGGCCCAGACGTGCAGACGGTCATTGAAGGAGCCATGGTGCTTTTCATGGGCTGCCAGCATGGATGCGATGGACATCGAGTCAATATCTTTGTCTCGAGGATCTGAGATATTAAGCTGCCTATTAGTTTCCTCAAATTTCACCAACTTGCCCTAATCCTGCATTAGAATCTGACCATGCGGAGAACTTGTACACGGGCAAACTAACAAGACAGGCTCGAATACCAGTCTCTCCAACAGCCCGTACCACATTCTCAAATCCGCTCCGATGCGTAAGCATACTCTCCAGAAAACAGGTCGTCCCACTCTTTAGCATCTCCGCGATGGTGAGTCTCGCAGCCACGTACCCATCATCTGCGGTGTAATTTGCCTCTAGGGGCCAGACAGCATCGCACAGCCAAGAGTGGAGAGGGAGGTCTTCGGCCAGACCGCGCAGGAGGGATTGTGCAAGATGCGAATGCGTGTTGATGAGACCTGGGAGAAGGATGCGTCCTGCGAGGGAGACGATTTCGACTTCGGGAGGGAGGGGGGACTCTGCTAGGAGGGAGGTTTTCCCGATAGAGATGATACGGTTTCCCTCCACTAGAACAGCACCGTCCAGGATAACTTCTCGAGAGGGATTGATGGTGATGATTGTTGCATGCGTGTAGAGGGTTGATTTTCCAGCTGTCATCTTGACAGCTTCTTAATCTTGGAAGTTGAGGAGATGTGATTGGAAAGCAAAGCAAGAAAAATGTAAAGGAGTATGAGGCACAACTGCTTCTGAATGAATCAATGACACCAGATGGAAAGTTCAGGAGAATCTCGAAAGGGATCTTGAGAACTTCTCAAACTCCATCTCCCATATCGTTTCCGGAAAAGCACGCTCCGAAGCAAGATTTCTCAAAATCAAACTCAAAGCATCGACTCTGATACTGCCATTTCCGTGAAGGTATCTCGGGAGAGGCACGTGCGTGACATCCCCAGATTCAGCCCCTGTCAACGGTGGTCTCCGACGTGATAAGAAGCTATCAGTGCCAATTTGCGACGTATGATTGGCTTCGGTCACCTCCTGAGATCCCCCAGATTCTTTATCATAATTCCCTGCTCCAGCCGGAAGTTGAAGTCTGGCCGCTGATCGCAAAATTCGAGTTTCTAGACAATTTAAAAAGACGAATGATATAATACTAGAGGAGAAGAAATCCCTTAGGGATCGTCAGTAGGTCACTTGACTAGCTAGCTCTCTCTTGTCTCTTCTTGACCTCGAATTTCCGGGGAAAATCGCTGATGATGTATAATCCAGAAACCGTGGAGAAAGTTCCAGCAGCGCAGGATGGCATTCAATATGAACCCTCTTCCCACGAAGGGGTTGTTGGTGTACCAACGCGAAGCCACTTCCAATACTTGAAGCACTATTTCACCAGTCGTGAAGGTTGGATCGGTGACTACGTATGCCCACTTCCCCTTTACTCTACTCCATCCCAGTACTTACAAGGTCTCATAGGATTATGTCTACCTCATCACACCCAACGTCTGGCCCCTAGATCGCAAATATAAGGACTATGAGGCTCCTTTCTACGGCCTCAACGACGAGATCCCTATCCTTCTTACCATTCTCCTTGGTCTCCAACACGCACTGACTATGATCGGGTCCATCGTGTCCCCACCTTTGGCCATAGCAGGCGGAGCTTTCAATTTCGATGCCGCCATCACCCAATATTTGGTATCGGCAGCCTTCATCACCACCGGGATCGCTACTGCTCTCCAAGTGACGCGGGTCCATCTGGCCAAAACCCCTTTCTTCATTGGGACGGGATTGTTAAGTGTTGTGGGCCCGACGTTCGATATCCTGCCCATAGTGTTCAACTACACTGCGATGCGATATAAAAATGGCACGTGTCCGACTGCATCTGATGGGACCCAGCTCCCGTGTCCGGATGCTTGGGGTGCGACCTTAGGGACCATGTTGTGCACGGTCTGGATCCAAATTGGTATGTCCATGGTGCCGCCTAAGAGCTTGAATAAGATATTCCCCAAGATCGTGACCGGCTCTCTGCTTTTGCTCGTCGGTGTCTATTTGATCAGCAATGGCATGCAGAATTGGGGCGGAAGTTCTAATTGTAATGGGGGGACGGGGTTCTATGCATTGTGCCCCAGTATCGATGCTCCTAAGCCTCTTGTTTGGTAACTAATCCTTGGAAAATGGGGGTTCGGAGCTGATGAACAGATAGGGGAGATCCCAAACTCATCGGACTCGGCTTCAGCGTCTTCGTATCTATCATCTTAGTTGAGCAATTTGGCTCGCCGCTCATGAAATCTGCTTCAGTCATCCTCGGTCTCGCAGTTGGGTGTGCCATCTCTGGCGCCACCGGTTACTGGTCAAGAGAAAATATCGACGCAGCTCCCGCCGTTACATTCCTCTGGGTTCATACTTTCAAGCTCTCTGTTGACGGTGCGCTTGTGCTGCCTTTGTTGATCATGTTTGTTTGCGAGGCAGTCAGCTGTATGCCTGATATCCTCGCCACCGCCGAGATCTCAAATGTGGATATCGAAGGGACACAATTCAATAGCCGCATTCAAGGCGGGATTCTCTGGGATGGTTTAGGGTCTCTTATCAGTGCTTTTGGGACCGGTCTTCCCATGGTCTCGCAAGCAGGGAATAATGGCGTTATCTCTTTGACCGGATGTGCGAGTCGGAGAGCTGGGTGGTGTGCATCCGCATTCCTGATCCTCATGGGCCTGTTTGGTAAATTCGGGGCGGTGTTCGGGAGCATGGTATGTTAATATCCCTGACGGTTTGGGAAAATAAGCCAGCTGATAGTTGAATAGCCACCCTCCGTCTTAGGTGGCATGCAAGTATTCCTCTACTCAACTATCGCCGTCGCTGGTATTCGCGTCCTTGGATTAATCTCCTTCACGCGGCGAAACCGCTTTATCTTGACGGCAGCTCTCGGGATCGGCTTCATTGATATCGTGCAGCCAAAATGGTTCAGCCAAATACTCGACTACAGCGGGTCGAACGTCCATCTTCAAGGCTTCGAACAAGGAATCAACCTTCTGGTCGAGACGCCGTTTATTATTGCTGCTGTTGTCGGCGTCTTCTTGAATTTGGTGTTGCCTAAGGATAATAGTGCGATGGATAGGATTGTGAGGGATTCTGCAGGCCATCCCATGCAGGAGACGAGAGCGGATTAAATCTTTCTGATTGTACCAAACAGATAGAGAGGTTACAAGCCAGGAATATAGAGAAACATTTTGATTTATGCAATATATGCACTCCAAGCTGTCTCGCGGTGCCGTTAATCATGAAAGGAGTAATACCCTAACACTCTTTCTCGTTTGAACATTCCTGAGTCTGGAAGTTTTGTTCCAGTCATAAATTTAGGTGTACGAGCACCAGTGGAGAAGACCTCTTTGCCTGCCTGAATCAAGACAGCACTTGCTCATGTAGAATACGGCGCGGCCAACTGCCTCAGAAAATATCATTTAAAGAGAAAACTAGGGCAGTAAAAAGCAGGTACAGGTATAAGTCAGGTTTTACCCAGCGTAGGACTCGCAGCTACTTGAAAGAGCTCCAGGCAACATGCCTGACACTTGCACAAGGCAACACAACTATGTCTTAGGCCAACATAGATTGACAGCATGCCCACGTACTTTCATCCAACAACATCAGCCTAATCAACATCTTGATATATAGGTCATTTGATATGGCTCTCCAAATGATTAATCAAACAACGCGACAAATGTCAATGCCTGGAACCCTCAAAGTGAGTGGAAAATAATTCAGGTGGCTTCGTGCCTTGCCTTGTTCTCCCGCATGTCCCACCGGGTCGTTGCTTTTGATTAACCTTGCAGTGTTTCTTTGTTTATATATCTTTCAACAAAGTCACATACTTCTTGAGCAGAGACAACGTCAGAACGCCAACAGCGCTGAATGATCTTCCCACAAGGTATGTCCGTTATGTCAGGGAAATCCTGAGCGCAGTAACGTCTTTCAACTTCGTCGCTCTCTAGCTCCTGGTACGGGGCTTTGCCGGTCATGATATTGTACATCGTAGAGCCTAGTGCGTACAAATCTTCCTGAACTGTCGGTGGGGTACGAAAAGTAAAATCGGGCGTTATAAACCGTGTCGAGGCGCAGCCTGACGGTCGAGAACCATCAAGAGAAGATGAACCAAAGTCAGCAATCTTAAGACTAAGATCTGCATCGAGTAGAAAATTCTTAGGCGCTATATCGCAGTGAAAAACTCCTGCCGAGTGTAGTAGATGAACTCCTTCTGCTGCTTCTCGTATCCAACGAAGGCGTTGTGTCTCTGATATCTCGTCGTTGTGTGCACAAAGGTAATCCTTAAGACAGCCGTTTGACATATACTCTATAGTAAGAGCGCACTCTTCGGAATCCCATGCAATTATCCTTACTAAGCGGGGATGAGGGCCTAGTCTCTTGTATATTTGGTACTCGAGCGTGATATCACTGCGAGACTGAGTAGCGCGAGAGCCTAACCACGGTGATTTGACAATATCACCGGATGGCAAGCGTTCTATAAGCCCCGATAGTCCGCCGGATATCGTCTGCCCTCTCGATTTTCTATAACTGGTTTCAATCCCTCCTATATATTCGGTCTTTCCAAACAATGATGCAATTCCAGCAGGTTTGGCAATGGCTGGGCCCGTCTGCATAATAGTGAGTATTGTATAAGCAATAGCATGTTGTGCGAGGAAAAGAAACAAAGAGTTACCTCTCTGACCGTAATGGATACATTGCTCTTAATGTCCTCGCTGGGAGACTCCTCTTTATGATCAGGAAGGATCCTACTGCTAGTGATGGAGCTCATGGCTGAGAGGAACAGAACAACTCTTTTTATAAAAGATGTAAAAGCGAAGGGACTTGTTGAAAGGAGGGCGAGCGAGAGGCATTGTAAACAATACAGATGCCAGGGGCCGACTTGTCGGTACCTGGAAAGGTACGTACCTAGGTACGTCGCGATAATGCCGGACTAACATTAATCCGTGTCCGAAACGCTAAGATAACCTTACGCGGACCAAAAATTTCGATATCGCAAAAAAACTCACGATCAACACCCACCTCTATTGACACTTTGGATCAAACAGGAAAATGGCAAAGAAACGCAAAGCATCCGCTCGCGCGGAGGTGGAAAATGCTACCGAAGGATGGAATGAACAAGGCGGAAAAATGGGTCCAATCAATTCGTACGAGGATGTCGCAGACTCGGAGGATGAATTCCACATGAACCGGGATAAGATTATGCTGGATGAAGGGCCAGATGCGAAGAGGAGGAGGAAGTGGCAGGAAGAAGGTATATATTACTCAGAATTTGTTTGGGAGCATTCATTGACAAGATTATAGATGCGTTACTCGAACCGTCCGACGAGGAAATATTGGGCTATTCTTCAGAGAGCGAAGATGATGATATACCCGAGCAAGCCGATGAAGTGGCATCATCAGATGAAGGAGGGGCCGAAGAAGAGGATGAAGATGAAGAGGGATGGGGATCTTCAAAGAAAGACTACTACAACAATGACAATATCGAAACAGAAGCGGACGCATTGGAGGAGGAGCAAGAGGCAAGACGCTTACAGAAGAAGCGTTTACAAAAAATGAGCGAGGCAGACTTCGGTTTCGACGAGCTCGAATGGACTGCCGGAAATGAGGCCAAGGACGGAGACGACGAAGGGGATGTAGTTACTGAGGTGTTGAAGGATATCGAGATCACGCCAGAAATGGGACCAAAGGAACGACTGAGCCTTTTACAGGCCCGGTATCCCGAATTTGATTTTCTCGCCAACGAACTGCTCGAGCTTCATCCTCTGTTAGAAGATCTCAAACAGCAAGTGGCGTCCGAATCGACCACCGGCGCGACGACAACTGAACCATCCGTCACTCTCATAAAGGCAAGGGCTCTGGCAGCATACGTAGGCTCTCTCGCAATGTATTTTGCAATCCTCAGCTCTCCTGCAAAGAGCAGTCAAGCCCTCCCCCTCAACCCAGCCGAATTGCGAGACCACGCGGTCATGGAGAGCCTTCTGCAATGCCGCCAATTATGGACGAATGTCAAATCACTCAAAGCTCCGGCACCTGCACCAGCGTCCACTGAGTTATCGGAAGATGAAGAAATGGAAGATGAGCCAGTAATTTCTAATGGCGTCCAATCATCCAGCGATGATGATAAACCTAAATCGACCAAAAAATCCCGGAAACAACTCGCAATTGAAGCCACCTCTGCCTCCCTCGCAGACCTTGACTCCCTTCTTCCCAAGCGCACCAAGAAAGTCAGCAAACCTGTCGTTTTCCGATCCGACGATGATGACTCTGATTTCGGTGAAGAAACCGCCCTTACTGCCAAAGCCGCCGCTGAGAAAGCCACCCGTCGCAAGAATCTCAGTTTCTACACGAGTCAAATTGCGCAGAAAGCCAACAAGCGTGGAGAGAAGGGCCGCGAAGCCGGTGGTGATATGGATCTACCGCATAAGGAGCGCTTGCGAGACCGCCAGGCACGACTCAACGCCGAGGCCGAAGCGCGGGGGAAGAAACTCGATGAATACGGCCGAGGAGGGAAGGGTGTCGCTCTTGGTGCTGGAAGCGATAGCGAGGATGACGACGCTGGGGTAGCGAAGGAACTTCGTGGCGAAGAGGATTCTTACTACAACCTCATCTCCAAAACGTCGCAGGATAAGAAACAAGCCAAGGAGGAGCACCGCGCAGCGATCCGGAAGGCGAAGGAACAGAATAGTCTGCTGAGAGTGGTGGAGGGTGAGATGGATGAGGAAGGCAAGAGAGCGATCGGGTATGTGATAGAGAAGAACAAGGGATTGGCGCCCAAGCGGAGGAAGGAAGTCAGAAACCCGAGAGTGAAGAAGAGGATGAAGTTCGAGGAGAAGAAGAAGAAGCTGGCGAGTATGAGAGCCGTGTATAAAGGGGGTGAGGAGAGAGGCGGGTACGGAGGTGAGAAGACCGGTATCAAGACGGGCCTGGTTAAGAGTATCAAACTTTGAGTGCGGGATCAGCTATCACTATCCTATACAGGAACGGACATCAAAATTCTTCAGGTTTCTTAATTCTCTAGTTCGTGTCGTGAATCTGGCTAGACGAGTAGGTAGGTGGTACCTTAGGTACCTAGTGCAGGGTGAAAAGTAGAGTAAAGATGTACGAAAGGCATCAGAATACCTAAATCTAGCCAAATCAACGAGATAATCACAAGTTATATCGAATGAGCAATTACCTAGGAACTTTGTTAATTATGAGCGCGATCCAAAGCTCCAATATCTGTATCAGAAGGGGATATAGATTATGCTCGTTCGAGGGCCAGCATAACCGCAACGTAAAAGAGAATAGCTACCTAGCTTGTTGTATGTACCAAGAAAACATCGAAACACCTATTTTCTATCAAAGCAGCAGACTCTTCTTGTATTATTAAGAATAGCCGTCCAACTCAAAAACCCAGGGTAAATAAGTAACCCTCTCTCTCTGTGATACAATATTTTCAAGTTGCGAAACTAAAATAATAAATAGATAGGAGACTGATATATGATATGATATGCCTGGAAAACAAATGTAGATAGGTAATGCGTTTTGGGATATAGATAGGTAGGTAGGTATATGTTAAGCAATAATTGATTCATTCCACGATTCATTCATTCATTCATTACCTTATCTTCTATTCTTTCCGCTTGCTTTCTATTGGGTTTGGATGTATAAGGTACATAAGGTATAAGGTAGGTAGGTAAGTGGTGAATGCTCCGATATGTGTGTATAAGGTATTTACCCTGACAAGACGTAGCAAGAAAGCCAGTTAGTAGGTATAGAAAGCCCAACGGCATACGCATCAACCAATCACACATCCAGCTTCTACTACTCTATACAATAATAATAATAATAGAATAACGATAAGATCTACATACACAGAATTCGTAATCATCGAGCCACCTCAGCAGGATCAGAGTTTATGGAGTTTTATATCCGTGAACGGGAATAGTCGATCCGTCGGACGAAACGGGAGGTCGGGTTCGGGAGATCTATTTGTTGCACATCGTTATCGTACCTGAACTGCCGACTTCCGATAGTGGAGAGCTTAGTTGGATGGAAAGGCGAGTTCTTGATATCTGGTGTTTCGTTCCGTCCCATCATACGATTGATCGATCGTAGGACGGTTGGTGGTTCTTCCGATACCAACTGTAGTTGTTGTTGTTGTTGTATTAATTTTCGTCCGGCGGGCGTAGGTAGAGCCTACGTACCTAAGCCTCTTATAAGGTATAGGGACGTGCTAAGCTATAGTGTTACATACAAAGAAGCCCCTAGAAAGCATACTAAGTAAAAGCGGGCTAATAGGCGGTAACTACAACCTGTCCCCTCTAGTTAAGATAAGTACTAGTTTTATATATAAAGTAAGGTAATCCTTAAGTAAGTATTATATTGTTATAAGACTGTAAGGCTAGTAGGTTTAAGCCTTTAGAGGCGGGTAGTTAGGGCTACTACTAAAAGATAGTAGCTAAACAAAGGAAAAGGATAATATATGTTTTTGTATATATATAAAGAAAAGAAAGTTAGAAAGAATAAATGTAGCCTAGTACTTAAAACACTATATAATTATTACTTATAATAAGAAAGAGGTTCTAACCCTTATTAGGTACAGATTTTAGAGTAGAACTCTATAACCTTAAAGAGCTTATAGAACTCTACTAGTACTACTATTAGGTAGTATAAGTATTTAAGGGCCTCCTTCTAGTTAGAGAGAGAGGCTAAGGGCTTAAGGGGCTATTATTAGAATATACCTAGCCTCTATGTCTTACGATATAGAACTAGGTATAGTAGGGTTTTTAGTAGGCTATAAGAGTAGTCTAGTTTAGTATCTTTATAATTAAATTACTAGTAATACTAGGTAAAGTCCTTATAAGAAGTTCTAAGGGTAAGATAGTAATATAGTATTAGTCTAAAGAGCGTAAGCTCTTTAAGTAGTTTAACCGTATAGTCTAAGTCCTAGGACTTATACTAAGTAAATAGCTTAGGTCTACGTCTTATCTATTAGTTATCTTATACTTAAGAGACTAACTCTTACGTAATTAATCTTATTCTTACGACTATAGGTTATATAGTAAGGCCTAAGTCTTAGGTAGGCTTTTAGGCGCCTTTGTCTATAAGCCTATTAGCCGCCTTATTACCTTTAATTCTAGTATACCTAAGGGACTACTTTACTCTAGTATTAATAGCAAGTATAGTGTTCTAGTAGTTTAGGATAGCTTACTATAAGGAGTTTAGTACGTTCTTACGTATACCTTAGATAACTAAGGTACTATCTATATAAAGCTAGATACGTTTTTAGCTTACCTCTAAAGAGAGGTATATTATATACTAGAGGCCTTTTTAGGCCCTAATAGCTTTTACGTTAAAAACGTAAGAGATGTTATTAATTAAGCCGTAGCCTAAGGCGATCTACTTACTAGCCTAGTAGACTATATAGCCGTACCTTATAGTATGTTTACTATTAATATATTATTTAGACCTATTAGAGAAGATAGTAACTATATTTAGTAGAAGTCTTACTTACTACTCTTTAAAGGCTTTAGTAGCTTTACGCTTATTAATTCCCCTTATAAGGTTAGTCTTACTCTTAGCTAAGTAGTATAAGATAACAAGTCTTAGTCTAAAGATCTCTAGAAAGAGTACTCTAAGTCTTTATACCTTAGTAATTAAGCGCTAAGGAGTGTATACCTATAAGCCTCTTTTAATTATTAAGGGCTTAATTTACTATATAAGTAAGTATTATTTATTAATTATCTAGAGCCTAAGAGTAAACTAGGCCTTTACTTCTTTTAAGGTAGCTATAGCTAATAAGAGTCTTACGTCCCTTAAAAGGGCGATAGTTAAGGTCGTTCTCTATATAAAGAGTACCTTATATACTATAAGTACAATAGTCTTGTTAATAAGCTTAACGAGTCTACTAACCCTAGTACTAACTATTATAGTCCTGTCCTACTACTATAGTTATAAGGGTTTAGTCCTCTTTACGTACTACGCCTTTATTTTGTATAAGACTAATAAGAGAACGTAAGTAATTACTACTTTCTTAAGAAAGGATACTAGAGGTCTGTAGACTATCTATATAAGGCTACGTATCTACTAGACTACCTTTCTAGCTTTTACTACCTGTTCTATAATATAGTGTTTAAAAAAGAGCTTCTTATTAAACTAGACCTTAAGCTATTAAAGGGCAGGTTACTTACTGTCCTTTAAGGTAGTCGTAATTAAGTATATCGTAAGGTCGTTATTAATGTAGTAGTCTAGAGAGTAATACTCTTATTCTTTACTTATATATATTATCTTAAGTTTCTTAGACATAAAGAAGACCTTATTCTTGTTACCTTATTTAATAATACTCTTTATATCTTAGGCTAAGAGTTTAACGTTTATATTAAAGCTAAAGGAGGCGTAATATATATAGAGGTCGTCTATATACTTAAAACGCTATTTTAGATCTTATAAGAAGAGTTTAGTAAGGTATAGTATATATAAGACTAGAGATAGTAGAGATCCTTATAGCGTACTATAGTAGACGTTATACTCTTTTATAGTCTCTTTCTTAAGTTAGACTTATACCTTATAGTCTAAGAGAAAGGACCTTATAAGCTTAAGTAAGGTAAGAGGCTATCCTTACTCTAATATCTTCTTAAGAAGACAGTTTCTAAGTAGAGCGTTAAACGCCTCTTAGACGTCTATTATAACTATTATAACTTTCTAGCTAGCTACTATTATAGCCTTTACGTTATAAGTAAAGGCTATTATAAGGTCTATTGTCAATCTTTTAAAGAGGACGCTCTTATACTAAGGGCTAAGTATCTCTTTAGTAAGAGTAGTCTAGGCTAGGCAATAGGCTATAATTCTTTTTAGTCCTTTAGATATATATAAGAAGAGTGTAATTAGCCTTTATAATTAGACTAAGGACTTGTCTTTCTTACTAACCTTTAACATTATAACTACCTCTATAAGTTTCTAAGGCTCTAGAAAGTAGCTATACTAGATATACTAGTAGTATAATCTGTGTATTAGCTCTTTAATATAGCCCTAGTAGGCCTTAAGAAGCCGGACTATAACTTGGTCTATTCTTAGAAAGGTACTTAATACTCTAATCGTGTTATACTTAACCTCTTTTATTAAGACTGTCTAGGCCTATTCTAGGTGTCCTGTCTTATTCTAGTTAGTTAAAGGGTCTTGTTCTAGGTTATTATCTATATTAAAGTAATTAAGGACCTCTAATCTTAGTATCTTTACCTTCTTAAGTATGTCTTTTATAACTGCCTTATTTAGAACTAGTAAAAGGGCCTTAATGTTTAGTACAAGCTTATACTAGCCGATAACCTTATATAAGTCCTTATTACCCTTTATATTATTAAGGACGTGTTTCTAGTAGTCTTGTTTTACCTTATAAACTATCTTAAGGAACTATTTAGTCTTAAGGGTAATTTCTTCTTTCTAGTTTATAATACGTAAGTTAATATATACCTAGTAGGCCTCTTAATAGTCTTTTGTCTACTATAAGGTAGTATACCTTATACTACGCTATAGCTTTCCTATAGCCTTAATTATAGAGTAAAAGACCTTTATAAGCCTAACTACGTACTTATTAATTTATACTATAGTTATAAAAGTCTATAGGCTTAAGAGACTAGCTACCTTATTCTTAACTAGCCCTAAGAACTTATTAAGCTCTATATCTAGTACCTAAAAGTATACTTGTTCTAGAAAGACAGTTCCTTATCTAAGAATAGTAGTAACCTAGGTTATATAGTCTAAGCTATAGTATATGTCGTTATAGACGACTAATTATATAAAGAGGACATTTAAGAAAGTAAGGTTAATAACGTACTTACTCCTTTAGGTAAGGACCTCTAGTATACTTATAAAGTCTATCTTACTAGTACTAGCCTAGTCTACTAGTTCTTTACTATAATAGCTGTTCTATACTTCTAGTTTAAACATATTGTACTAGACATTAAAATCGCTTCTTACTAAGTAGCTAGAGAAAGAAGAGAGGTATGTTACGTAGTTAATAACCTTAGCTATATTAGGTAGTTAGTAGTAGTTAAGGATTAGATATCTATTAACGTTAGTCTAAAGAAGGAACTTACTATAGACTAGTTAGCGTTACTAAACCTTAAGGCCGTTACCTTTTTTAATATATATTAGTACCTTAAGGCACTAGTCTTCTTATTACTTAATGTCTTCCTTATCCTAGTCCTAAGAGTCGACTAGTATATAAAGGTTGTAGGTAAGGTAATTCTATATAATAGTTCTTAGGCTTGTATAAGGCTCTTAAATATAAATAATATCTATCTTTTTTATAAAAGTAGTCTATAAGATTATAATATAGCTAGCCCTGTTCTTAGCTATATTAGCCTAGTATACGTAAAGGTCTCTTAACTACTATTATTAATTATAGTAAGCGCTATAGCGCTAGTATTAGTTTCTTAACATTAACTAAGGTTATCTTTATTCTTATTAATTTCTATACTTTCTTAAGTAGCTAATACTAACCTAAGGGTTCTAGGTAGTAGTATAATTTATATAGTAGTCCTAGCTATAGTCTTAGCTATACTTACTTTTATAATAGTACTACGTCTAACCTAACGCGTAGTTATAATAAATAAGCCTACCGCTTTGTATTTAGAGATCCTTTCTCTCTTACGTTTTTATAAAGATATAATATTACCTTCTAAGCTAAGCGCTTAGGTATAAAGTTATAAGTAAGGTTTTACGTCTTATTAAGTTAGTATATCCTAGAACGTAGTCTTAGGCTAGGACTATGTCTTAGGTTATGTCTATACCTTAGGTTAGAAGTCTATGTCGTACTAGGTCTAGGTCCTTAACTCTTGTTCTTATAATAGTACTCTATCTACTATATAAGTATTATAAAAGTCTTTATCCTTATGTTTTTAAATAGTACTAAGCTCCTTTTAGAAAAGTCTAATAAGCTAGCTCTTCTTTTACTATAAGGCGGCTAGGTAGTAGTCATGTCTTATTAAGAAGAGTCTATAGTAGTTAGTATATTATAGTCTCTTTACGTAGTTCTTACCTATAAGTCTATTATACTAGTCTAGTCTAGTAGCGTAGTTATTACACTATAAGTACCTAGTACATTTGTTTAGGTTATAGTACCCTTAGTAGCCTAGGTTATAGTAAGTAATTAAGGGCCTCTTGTCTATAAGCTTTAATACATTACTAGCGTTAAAGAGGTAAAAGGGGTATACTAGCTTAAAGAAAGAGATAATCTATATAATTCTGTTTGTCTAGAGGTTTGTACTATATTATAATATATAGTAGTAGATAGGTTTAACTTTAGTCTACGTAAAGACTTCTTTCTTTATTATACTTCTTATACTAATAGTAGTATTATCTATAAGTTGTTATATTATATATAAGACGCTTATAATAGTATAGTTATACTACTTTTATAAAAGCCTAACCTTTATAGCCTAAAAGACTTAGGACATAATCGTAGAGTTATCTTACGTAAGTAGTAGGTCTCTAGTAGTGTCGTTAGTAAGGATAACTACCTAGCTAGTAGTAGTAGACGTAATAAGTAAGATAGCTATAAGAGTAAGGCCTAAGATCTTAGTGTAGAGTTTCTTTTATAGTAAGAATAGCTTAAGCCTAAAGAGTTAAGCCTTTAGCTTAATAGTAATAAGGATACACTTATCTTCTTTTCTTAGTATTATAGTATAGCTACTTTCTAAGCTAAGAGATATACTACCCCTAGTAGAGTAAGTCTGTCTAGAGGTCTTAGATGTCTAAGAGCGTACCCTTAAGTTTATTAAGGTCTTTTATATTACTACTTTTATAAAGGTAATAGATTTTAGTATAAAGAAGGCTATAAGCTCTAAGGGCTAGCTCTAGATACGTAAAAGAGTAAAGTTTGCGCTATTAGTTTTAGTAAAGAGGGTATTTAAGATATATTTAACAAATTTCTTAGTAATATTATAGGCTACCTTATAATATCTGTTATACAGGATATTTAATCTATTGTTGTATTACTAGAACTAATGAATTAAATTAACTAAGTAAAGTAATTATACAAAGTACCTTTATAGCTATAGTAAATAACTAGGAATTTTAGCAGGTTACTAACCCTAATTAGGTTAGACTAGAGTCCTAGTCCTGTAACTAATAACCTTACGTAATAGGCTAGTAGTTTCTTGTAACACACCTCTAAATCTACGCCTATAACGTCTTATCTATCTATCTAGCCTAAATTCTATACCGCCTATCGTTCTACTAAGTAAGGTACTAAAAGAGGAAATAGAAATAGTAGACTAGTAAGTTTTCTACCGTCTTATATACTAAAAAGGGAAATAGAAACAAGGAATCGTCTTAATTAGGTAATTAGAACGCCTATAGTATACGTATTTAATAGTCTTAAGAGGTAACTAAAATAGCTATAGCGTACAGGTTTAATAGCTTTAAGAACTTAGTATATTTTAGTCCTTTTAAAGCTTTAGTAAGCTTATCTACTACTATATCCTCTATACGCTTAAACTAAACCTTTATCTTACTTAGCGCGACTTGCTCTTAAATATAGTAGTACTATACGTTAATATACTTAGTTCTCTAGTAGATAACTAGGTTATTTATTAGTACTAAGGATCCTTAGTTATTACTATATATTTAGATTATTTTAGTGTCTTTAGAGTTAATACCTAACTTATAGAATAGCTACCTTAGCTAAGCGGCCTCTCTTATAGCGTTAGAGAGCCTATAGTACTCTATTTCTATAAAAGAGAGTACTACTACCTGTAGGCACTTTAATCTAAAGGATATTATACTACTATAGTAGTTAAATAAATACCTAATAGTTAATCTTTATGTTTTTATATAACTAGTATAGTCTAAATTACTATATCTATATAATCTCTTTAACGCTTCTTTACTAGCCTTATATATAATTCCTAAGTTAGGCGTACCTTATAGGTATTATAGCGCGTGTTTTATAGCGCTTATATAGTTAGTAAAAGGGTTTGTAAGATAGCGTAATAATACAGATATTAAATAGTATAGATCTAGGCGTATTTAAGTTAATAAGTATATAAGTAAACTAACGATTTACTAATATAGTTTAATTTAATCTACTATAGTATAATCTAGGTTTAAAACTATAAGCTTTATGTAAACTAGGTCTAATAGTGTTTTAAAGGCTTTATAGTTACTTATCTTAAAGCGTTTAAGTACCTTCTTAATATAAGCGTCTTATATAAGGGATATAGTCTTATTACCTTTATTCTTAACGATCTTAACGCTTATAAAGTAGTAGTAAAGACCTAGATCCTTTATCTTAAACGCGTTCTATAAGGCTACTTTTAGATTAGCTAGCTCTTTTCCTTTTAGGCTAACTAATAAGAAGTTGTCTATATAAGTTATAACGATTAATCTATTCTTAGGGTATTAATATATATAATTATTAGCTATTAGGGGCTTAAAGCCTAGCTTAATAAGTACTTAGTATAGCTTTAGCTACTATAACTATAGAGCCTACTTTAAACTATACAAAGCCTTATTAAGCTTATAGACATAAGTGTTATCTTTACTAGAGCTAGTTAAAAGTTCTACGTATATATTCTTATTAGCTTTCTTATTTAGAAAGGCTATAACATAGTCTATTTGTTTTATCTCTTAGTCTTTCTTAGCTATTAGGGCTAAGATTACCTTCTAAGTTATACTTTTAGCTACGCTAGCGTAAGTCTAATCGTAATTACGCTTATAGCGTTACTTATATCCTTTAACTACCTAGTAGGCCTTATAGTGTACTACTAAACTATTAACGCTAGTTTTCTTCTTAAACACTTACTTACTACCTAGAACCTTAGTACCCTTTTAAAGGCTTAATCTCTTAACTAGACTCTATATATCGTTCTTTATAAGTAAGTCGAGTTTGTTCTATATAGTCTTCTTTTACTACTTAGACTTAACGCTACTAACTACTTTCTTATATATAATTAGGACGTTTTCTAGATCGTCTTTAACTATAGTCTAGTAAGTAGCGTAAAACACTATAGCTATAGTAGAATAAGCTAATTACTATACCTCTTGTTTAGTATTATTCCTTATATTCTCTTTAGTTATATAACGTAATTAAGATTAAGTTATTTAAGTAGTTTTAAGGTTAATAGACTATATAGAGTCTTAGGCTTAAGCTAGAGCTTAAGCTAGAGCTAGAGTTACCTTTAGCTTGTTCTTTAAACCTTTTAGGCGCCCTTAGCCGCGCTTAATAGCTACTAAATTAGGTAAGGCAGTAGTCGACTAATCTTAGATCTGTTCTATAGTAGAGTTAGTATTAGCTAGTAGATTAATATTAGTAGTAGTAAGAGGCGGTTTCTTAGCTATTTTAGCTACTTTAGCTAGATCTTAATCTTTAGCTAGCTCCTAATCTTTAGCTTTATCTACGTCTTTAGTGTTTATTAAATCTATAAGTAGATTAGTTAGTAAGCACGGTTTAGTTAGTAGTAACTACATCTTATTATCTAATACTTTTAATACAAAACCTCTTTTATTAAATCTTACGTTTAATAATCTAATAATCTTATAAGCTCTTAAGGGCACGTAATAGTAGTATATTTAGTAGCCTTTAAAACTAAGAAGGATCCCCTTTTTAGTACGCTTATTAAACTTTCTTAACTTAATCTGTCTTTAATCTAGGATATAAACATATACCTTATAGCTAAGTACTTATAAGTAGGCTATAGACGGCTTGTTGTCTTGATTTAGGTATAGCTAATCTATAAAGGCTTAATATAAGGTTTTGCCCTTAACAGCTAATATAGCTATTCTGTTAATAATATAAATTGTCTCTTCTAGTAACTTTAGCTACAGCTCTTTAAGGACGTTCTAGTTAATTATAGTAGATTATAGTCGTCTAGCTATAATCTTGTTTACGATCTTAGACACGCCTAGTTACTTAGGGGTATATAGTATAGTTTCTTTAACTTAAATCCTCTTTACTTTATAGACGCTAGTTAACGCGATACTACTGTATTTGTTACTGTTATTAACTGTTAATACTATAGTCAATAGGCCGTGGACACTAAGTAGGCGTGTTTTTATAAAAGGGTTAAATAAATTGATTCTCTTATTATAATGTTCTCTTACTATTTACATGTAGTACTACTATACCTTTTCTTTCTTATAATATCCGCGATATACTATAACAACTCCCTTAGACTAAAGAAAATATAGTGTCCTTACTACGTAAACTATAAGTAAATAACGTAAAAAGCAAGTAAAAGAAGTAAAGTAATTAAATAGGGTTAAAATAAGTAGTACGCGGATTTAAAAGAAATATATAGTATAGTTAAAGCGACTTTAGCTATATAGTTTAAAGTCTGTTTAGACTATAAGACGCGCTTGTTATCTTATAATTAAGTACTAAGTACTACGTAAAGTAACTAATAAAGCTAAAATAAGTATATAAAAGCAAACTAATTAAAAGGAGTTAGTTAAGGTAAGTAAAGTTAAAGAGAAGAGAGTATAATATAGTTAAGGTAATTCCGGCTATAGCGCGTTTTGTTCTTTACTTAGATTATACTATTTTGTAACTAACTACTAAGTATATAGAGCGGTTATCTTATACGTTACTCTTAGGTTTGTACTACTATATACTTTCTCTAGCTACCTTACTATCCTTATTATAGTTATTATTCTAAAAGTAAGCTATACTAGACATTCTTACGTACTATAACTTATATATTATATCGACCTTCTTATATAAGTTATTTATTTAGATACTTATAAATAGTATTGTGTTAACAAACTAGCTAGGTATAGAAAACTCTTTCTCTATCTGTACTTATTAAAAGCGTTATAGTAGGTTAAGTAACTCAAATCGTAACTAGGCCTTGTATCTCTTAAGCTTATAAATAACATTATCTTTAATTACTTAGCCTTTATAGTCCTTAAGGCCTTTATACATACTATAAATCTAAGCTTTTATTGTCTTTAGTATCTATATATCTACCTTAAGCTCTTCTAAACCTATATACAAGTCGTTAGTTATTGTCGCTATCTTATTACCTTTTACAATAGCCTTATCTAACTCTTACTTTATACGTATAGCTACTATCTTAAACACCTTAGTAAATATAAGGGCTGGTTTTATATCTATAAGTACGGCTTTTATAACAAGAGTATTCTTTACTACTTATAGCGTTAAGGTAGTCTCCTTAGCCTACGTAACCCTTATAGTACGTAGCTTACGTAATTTTATAGTAGACATTATTGTAGTTAGTTTAGGTAATATTAATAGCTAGTTAATTAGTTAGTCTAGTAGTAGCGTTACTTGTCTTACTAGTAGTATAGTGTACTAATCCTCTTTATTATAATAGACTATAAGTAATGCCTTTAGGCTTATTAGTTTTGTCTATATAAATAATACTACTTTCTCTACTTGTCTTAGCGTTATATTACTTATTAGTAGGATATCTAAGTAGTTATATAAAATTATAATTACTCTTTTATTTAGCGTTAAGGCTAGTAGCCTATACTGTTTTATTCTAGCGTATACACGGCTATTAGACGTAAAGTTTACTAGCTAAAGTCTTACTCTTTATTAGATAGACACGCTAGTATTTAATACTACGATTAGAGGTCTTCTAGTAAAGATTACGTTTATAAGAAAACTGTTAGCCCCTTCTAAATCGTAGTATTAATATACGTATATTATTAGTAGTTTTACTAGGTCGTATAAGGCCTAAGCTTAAAGGCGTTCTATATTCCTGTTACAGTCTATACTATATCTCTAGAGCTATAAACCGTCTGTTATCTATAGTTCGCGTACCTTGTCTCTAACCCTTTAATCCTTAACTAGCTTAAAGCTAGCGTCGACTTTTATAGTATAGTAGTTAACGACTATTCTGTCTATATTATATAAGATTAAAGATAATAAGGCGTCGACATTATATAAGATTAAAGATAAGAAGGCGTTAGTACTACTCTTTTTATTAGTA
Source organism: Amorphotheca resinae ATCC 22711 (assembly GCF_003019875.1). Classification (NCBI taxonomy): domain Eukaryota; kingdom Fungi; phylum Ascomycota; class Leotiomycetes; order Helotiales; family Amorphothecaceae; genus Amorphotheca; species Amorphotheca resinae. The sequence continues at coordinate 1,848,856 of NW_020194476.1, read as the reverse complement.
TGTTTTGTCTTCTTAGTTAGCTAACTCTTTATATCTTGTGTTACGCGTTTATATAATTTAAATTCGTCTTATAGTATTATCTAAAATTAGAATAATACGTTATTACTATTCTCTTTATATTCCTTTATATTAGACATAATCCTTAGCTATAAAAGCTACTTAAACAGAAGTTACTTAAGTAGAAGTAAGAGTTATAAATGTTAAAGTAGAAGCAAAAGTAGCTGTAGATACTATAGTAGCCGTAGATACTATAGGTACTAGAGTAAGTCTAGCTACTATTATTAGGTCTATTATATAAGCTGTCCTAGATATAAGTAATGTCGTCTATATTAAAGTAGGAGTAGATGTCGTTAGAGTAGTAGATTAAAACGTTAGAAGAGATGTAGGTAAAGAAATAGATTAAAGTATAAAGAAGGTTAAGAATATAGACTAACTTAAAGTAAGAGTAATAATAATAACAATAATAAAGTAAGAACAAAAGTAAGATAATTAATAAAGTATACTTTTAGCTATACTCTTGTCTCTTATAGTTACTATTTATGTCGATCCTTAAACTCCTTTATAAGCTCTTTACTATTTCTTAAGTACAAAACTAAGAGCTAGACGTCTTACTTAGGCCTAAATCCTTTTTATTAGACTAAGTACTTTATACGTCTTCTTATAGACTTCTTATTAACGATCTTCTCTAGTTCTTACTCTTTCTTACTATTAATAGTTACTAGCTTAGGGTATACAAGCTGTTCTTTCTTATATAAATCTGTGCCTTTTACTACTAGTTCTAGGTAAGTAATAAAGAATACGTTATATACCCTCTAATAGTTAGGAATCGCTAGCTTATACGTAAGTCGGCCTACTCTTTAGATTACTTTTAATAAGCCTACTCTTTGTTTATTAAGCTTTCTATTTTTTTTAGTAAGAATTAAATAGCCCTTATATAAGTATAAGTAAACTTTGTCCTTTACGTTAAAGAAGACTAGCTTATGTTTCTTATCGTAATAGTGTTTAGTAGACACTACTATAAGATTTAACGCGTCTATAATCTTAATCCTTATATATAGTACTATAGTAATTGTTTCCTAGCCTCTTATAAGCTTTATAACGTTATTTAGCGTAAAGCTATATAATACTTTATTTAGAGATTTACCTATACTTATAGAAAGTGTATTATTTAAGTAAAATTACAACTCTAGTAAAGCTTCTAGCTAGAGAGTATTGTCCTTAAGTATATAAAGATAGTACTATAACGTAATCTTGATTATCTAATTTATTTGTTTACTTTATCTATTACTCTATAGATAGTAAGCTGTTAAATATAGTAGCTTTGTACCGAGCTTTATAAATATCGCGGTCTATAGCTAGGCTAGAAACTATAGGCCTTTATCTATAATAAACATTTTTAGTAATCTCTAGTCTAGGTCTATTAACTGCCTTACTACTATCACGCCTTATTCTACTACTATCTAAGTCGCCTTTTCTAGTATTATTACTAACTTCTTTATTAGCTTATTAGTTAAGTTAAGTAGTACGTTAAACCCCTTCTTTAACTAAGGTAAGCTAACTATAAAGTCTATAGTTATTATATAAAACGGCGTAAGTAAGGTAAGAATTAGTTAAAGGGCGCTATATAGCTTATGTCTTATCGTCTTATATATATAGTATTTAGGATAGTAGTAAAGAAAGACATATAAGTGTTTTACTAAGTATAAGATATAAAAGTTTACTAATATTATCTCTAATATCTTATTATATCTTAGATACCTATATTTATATATTACTATAAATATCTCCTTAATATATAACTATAGAATACACAGCCTTCTTAGGTAGCCGTTAATACTCTTTTAAAATAGTAATCTATCTTTTATATAATTAAAAGGTAAAGATACTACGTTATTTCTAAGCTTTACGTTTTCTATAACTATATTAACTATAGTAGATAACCTTAAATTAGTATTATAGCTATTAATAATTAATTTCTTAAACGTAAGGTCTATCTTAACTAAAGTTACTATATAGTAATAGGCCTCTAACAACGTATCTAGTTTGCCTAGTCTATCGTTACTCCTAGCTTCCTTAGTCCTTATAGATAGGCGTAATAGTATATCTAGTATAATATTCGCTTTACTAGGCTTATAGCGTATATCTAAGTAGAATTAAGAGAGGTACTCGCTAGCTAGTACTAGCCGTAAGTTTAACTTCTGTATTAATATTATAGTTATAATATCTAACTACTTTAAGATATTATATAAGAAACTATAATTAGTAAACATAATAACTAGTTATATCTTTAATTCTTTAATAAACCTTACAAGTTTCTATACTATCTATATAGCTTTATAAAGAATATAATAAAGGATAAAAAACTTTTACGACAGTCGTCTACGCCTCTTACTACCCTAAAAACTCGAAAACAAACGATAGAATCGAAATCAGTACCTTTAGATACCCCTTAGAGTACTAGTAGACTATAGGCAAGCCTATAGTAACGGATAGTAGGTATACTAGACTTAAACAGAGCTAACACTACCTACTTACAGGTAGGAGCTAGTACTCCTACACCCTGACTAAGAGCTATAGCAAAGAGCTAGAGAGTAGTAGAGGTAGTAAGGACGATAAGACAGAGAAAATTATACAAAGAATCAAAGCTTACGTAATACTAGGTAAGGAGGATAAGGCGTCGCGCCTCCTTTACGACCTTATTATAACGACGACAGTAGTAGTAGAGCTAAAGGTAGTAAACACAAAGACCCTCTTACGTACCCCTAAGACCCTTTCTAACGACGACCTAGTAACGATTAGGTAATTAAGAACGATATTAAAAGAGGCCTTCTAGAGGCTGATAGTAGCGGCAGCCCCTTAGGCTACGTACACGTTAGTAGTAGGCTAGCGCCTGACAAGAGTATAGGTAATACTAGAGAGACAGATTAAGGAGCTAAGGATTAGAGCAGATAGATAGATAAAGGACTTAGTACGTCGTAGCGCTATTAAAGTAGTAATAGTAGCTAACATAGTAATTAGAGGCGCTAAGGTAGTAGCGACCTGCTAGCTCTCTAGTAGCGATACTATCCTTACCTTTAAGGAGGCTATACTAAAGACTGCGATCTAGGATTAGGGCTAGGTATAGAGGGCGTTTAGGCCTATAGCCTAGCTCTATAAGAGTAAGTTTACGGTAATTGTAAAGGGCCTGCTAACAGACTAGGTTATACAAGTAGAATTAAGAGCGCTACTAGTAGAGATCTAAGCCTACGTACCGTATATTACAAAGGTTAAAGTCAAGCCTGTTAAGGCCTCTATAGTAAAGTTTATAATAATAGTACTATACCTCTAAAGCGCTAACGCGGCGACGCGCCTATATAAACAAGGGCTAATCTAGTAAGCCTAGATCTTTAACTACAAGCTGTATTTAGCCGACCTACGAATCTAGAGATACTTCTAATACTACTAGTTCGGCTACATTAGGCGGTTTTATAAGAACTAGGCCTAGTACAGCTACTACGTAAGAGCGGCACACCCTTAGAGTAAAGAGAAGTGCCCTTAACTTAATAGTAAGAAGAGATACGTTAACTATAGTAGACTATACGCGGCGTAAGACTGTTAGTGTCCTAAGGCCCTTAAGGTAAAAGAGTAGGCACATGCCGTATATTAGTAGAGACCTAGATAGTTTAAGGTATTAAAGAGTAGCTTTACTAGCCGAGTACCTAGCGTTACGTAAGCGTCCTTGTAAGATAGTAACGACAGCTACTAGGTCGTAGTACCTAAGAGACTATAGACAGGTAACAATAAGAAGCCTATAGTAAGGACTCTAGCAAGGTGTAGGCGCCCTCTTATTAGGGCGCTAGACATAGTAATAGTTTAGAGCTACGACATTATAGAGATGTTAAGCTAGGGAACTAACTAAGGGTCTAGCGACCCCTTTGTAACGTAAGACTTGTAGATCCTAGACTCTTAGTAATAAAATTAATAATAGTATACTAGAATACTATAAGAAAGAACGGCCTTACCTTAATAGTGCTTTACAATAGCTATAAAGCTAACGTTATAGTAATCTAAGAGCTATAGTATAATAAACAGACAAAGATAGTCTACTACCTAGTATAGATAAAGTACTAGCAGGTCTATAAGGGTAAAGGCCGTATAGTTATCTACGTTTACAAGTAGTACCTACCTCTTACCTAGGTAGTAGAGACTAGCGTCGACTAGTGTTACGTTACTCTATAAGGTATTACTGTCTAGTTAATATACTTACTAATTCCTAACTCCCTAGGCTAGACTAGCCCTCTTTAGCGGCTTACTAGAGAGGACCTAGAGGGGCTATAGATCGTTATAAGCGACATAAACCTTTACTACCTACTCTAGGACAGAGCTAGTAGGACTACCCTTAAATTAAAGACCCTCCTTCGTCTAGCCTACAGGTAGTAACTCTCGCTACGTACACCCTAGAAGGAGCTAACCTAAAAGAGATATAGCGAACAGGACTTGACGATTAATTACGCGTAAGCTATAGCGACACTCTAGTATACCTACTAAGGTAACCTAGGGTATAAGGGATCTAACTACTACGCCTAGCTAATTAAGGTTATTACCTAAGTAAGGGATTACTGTAAGAGAGCCGTAAAGGTACTAAGATAGAGCTAGACCTTAATAGACTAAGAGCTAGTAGCGATTAAGGCTAGGAGGCTCTACCTCTCTTCTAAGCTACTAGACACACCTTATAAGGTTAACAAGGCTGTTAACTCGCTTACCTCCTAGCTTATACGTATTATAGACTTATCTACCCTAAGAAAGAAGGTTAGCTAAGGGCGTACTAAACCCTAGTAGAGCGGCAAGGTCCTTAAGGCTGTCTAGTAAATACGGGCGGCGTACTATTAATATACTGCTACCTTAACTAAACTTTACTAGCGCGACCTTTAGTAGGCTAGTACCTACTAACTCTAGACGATCTAAGATGTAAAGACTAGGAGCTAGCGCGGCGCCCTTACTACTACCTTAAAAGACTAACAGAAACTCTAGAGTCTTAAAAGGTAGGCTAGGCTCTATAGCTACGTGCCCTTAGAACCGGCCTTACTCTCTCTTCTTTAGGGCGCTAACAAGAAGACACTAGCTATAAGCTACTACGATAAAGTAATAGTATTAGGCCGGTAGTTCTTTCTAGAATTAGTAGCTAATCTTAGTAACGTTATTCTAGACCTTTAGGACAAGTAGTACTAGCGGTTTACTATTAACGACACTATAATAGAGGCAGACATTACTAACGTTCTCTAAAAGACAGGTGCCTAGAAGGCGCTAGGACCTGACCTACTACTTACTAGCTTCCTTAAGGCATACAGGCGCCCCTTAGCTAAGCTCCTTATAGTAGTAGTAACTATAAGCCTCTAGCTAGGGCACGTCCTAGCGTAGTTTAAAGTAGTAAAGGTAGTAGTACTACGTAAGCCCGGAAAGACCCTCGAATAGTAATAAACCGCTAGGGCCTATAGGCTAATATTACTCTTAAGCGCGATAAGTAAAGTAATTAAGTCGGTAATTAGCCGGCGCTTTACTAACGCCGTAAAGTCGTAAGGGCTCTTTCTAGAAACGTAGATAGGAAACCGGCTGTAACGCTTAACAGACCTTATAGTCAAAATAGTAGTCGACACTATATATACGGCGTAGAGCTATAAGGCTGTAGCGTCCCTCTTCTAACTAGACATTAAAGGCGCCTTTAATATAGTAAACTATATACGCCTTCTCTATACTCTCTAATACCTAGGGTTCCTTATATAGGCCGTACAGTAGGTATATAGCTTCCTTACTAATTAGACAGCTAGCCTCTTCTTTAACAAAGAGGCGGCGCCGCCCTAAGAAGTTACTATAGAGGTACTATAAGGCTCGCTCTTCTCTCTTATCCTCTTCCTTCTCTATACTACTAGCTTGTATACGCTACTATAAAGACATACAAGCCTTATTATAGTAAGGTTTGCTAACGACCTTAATCTCTTAGCTTTTAGTAGAGACACGATAGAGACACGCTAACACCTTAAAGAGGCGTAGTAGACATATAGCTAGTAGTCGCGTACAAGAAGGATAGAGTTCGCCCTTAAAAAGAGTAAGCTCTTTTACCTTACCCGCGCCTATACTGTACTAATAACGCCTATCTACTTTAACGGCCGGGTTATACCCCTAGTCTAAGAGGCCTGCTTTCTAAGAGTTTAGATAGATTAGAAGCTTAGGTAAAAGGGCTACCTTAACGCTATTAAACAAAAGTTCGCTACCTAGTAGTTTACGCTTATAAGGCTTACTACGTCTACGTAAGGATATAGCCTACTACGTATAAGAGAGATCTACACGAAAGTGATCTAGAGCGTTATAGTATATAGCGTAAGGGTCTAGTACCGCCCCTTTAGGTAACGAGCTAAGGGGATTACAAAGGACCTTACTATAAAGTAGTTATAGTGCCTTTACGTTATCGTAAGGGCGTACTAGGCGACTTTTGTTTAGTTTCTTAAGTCTAAAATAGCTACGCCTCTACTCGACCTCTACCTTAATAAGAGGGTAGTAGACTTTAAACAACGTCTAGAATGTATAGGTAAGGGCAAACTTATATAGTTTATCTATAATAGAGTAGCGACCTGCCTTTAATAACGCTAGAGACGCTACTATAACGCTACTATAGCGCTACCCTATACGTTACTCGAGTATAGGGCAGGCCGAGCCGTGTAGGCAAAGGACTAGTATAAGGACTCCTTACTAGAAGAGACCCTATAAGAGAACTAAAGGACACAATAGACCTAACACGATAGTTTACTAGCGTACTACTAGGGTACTGTCCCGGCCGCGCTACCTGTCCCTTTAGTAGATACCTTTAAGAAGTACTTGCTCTTCTATAAGTATAAGAGCTTACTTTTAACGTAGATCTGTACTAGTAAGGTTAGGCTCTAGGCCTTCCTTTTCGAACGTAGAGTACTAGAAGTAGCGACCTTCTAGTATCCTTATAGTAAGGCCCTAGAGACAGTAGCTTACCTAGTCCTTAACTACTAGTAGCTCGACTAGTAGTAGCAGGCCTTATAGTAAGTACTCTACCTAAGGGCACTATAGACGTTCCGCGACTTTACGGCGGTAATAAAGAGAGGAAAGAGCGCGTGCGTACTAATCCGCTAGCTACTATCTACCGGCCGGTTCTTATAGTTTAGGCTAGCCGAGCGCTACCTAGCTAAGGAAGAGGGGGAGTAATCCTAGCTAGCGGCCGGCGTCCTTCTAGCGTCTTACTAGCGTCTTGTTAGTATGTTTAGTATTACTAGGCTAGAAGGTTAAGTTCTAGTAGGGTAGCGATAAGGTCCTAACGCCCTAGCGGCGCCGTGACAGAGTATTTACAAGAGGTAGTACGTAGGTTTTTACCCGGCTTTAGTACGGTTTTACTACGTAATTTATGTAGTATAGAGGTTCTGTATACATTAGGCATAGGTAGTAAGAACAATAATAATAATATATAGCTTTATACATCTCGAGTTTAGTAGGCTAATATCTTATTTTAGGGCTACGTACTATCTATAATAAAAACATTATAAGTTATACCTTTGTTTGTACTAGATACTTGCCCTTTTATAGAACTAGATTACCTTATACGTAGTATGTTACTATACTAATACCTTTTTGTTTTAAGACGTTAAAATCAATAAAAAACGGCCTCTTTACATTAAAGTATGTTAGGACTTAAGGGTTTGTTAGCTCTTTTTAAAGCTTAGTAAAAGCTGCCCTCTCTACTCTAGTTAGATATGTAAAGGCCTCTTTTATAGTAAAAGTCTAGTAGGCTCTCTCTTTTACTAGTACTCTCTTAAGGAGCTTAGTTTTACGTACTTATAAGGGTTTTATAATCTATACGAATTAGGGCACCTTATTATATAACTAACCTACTATTCTAAGGTATTGTTTAAGCTATTATAGCGTCTTTAAGAACGTTAGTTTTACGATAGCCGCTAATCGTTCCTTTATAGTTAACAGGCTAAACGTATCTACCTTTTGTTCTAGAATAGTAGCTAAAGAGAATACTATAAAGTATTTTAGCTCTTTAAGCGTAATGTTTACTTTTATAAAACATATAAAGACTTACTATAGGTACTTAATATACTTAGTAAGTGTTTTACTTACTACTACTACATTATCTACAAATGCTCTTATAAAAGCTCTTAGTCGCGCTATTAACACGTTAATTTAGCGTTAAGTATATAATAACGTGTTTCTAAACCTTATAAGAGTATAGTTAAACGTATACTAACTTATGTATATTATAACTATAAAATAGCAACAAGTTTTTAAGTAAGATCTTTATTAGTAAAAATAGCTTATAGTATCTACTACTATAATAAATTCGTAGCTCTAGATTATTTAAAAGATGTCTTCTTATATTAGTATTAGGTAGGCGTCTAGTACTACTAACTAATTTAAACCTCTAATATTAATAACTACCCTTTCTTTACGCTTACTATTTAGTATTATATACTAAACTACAAATACTAAGTAAGTAAAAGGTATTATATATAGCGTCTTCTTTAAGCGCCCTTAGCTAATTAACTTATTAAACGTAGACTCTAGTACCTTATAATCCTTTACTCTTAATAAGTAGACTTTAGCTTTGCTTAACACTTTGTCTTACTAGTCCTATTATAGTTCTATACGTATCTAGCGATCGTCTAGTATATTAACAAAGCCCTTATTAATCTAGAGGCTGTCTAAGAACTTGTCTATTAGCTAAGATATTTATACGACCTGTTCTAAGGGGCCGTATATTATTATACTATACAAGTGTTTTGTTTCTAAAGAGGTTAAGTCTAGAACAAGCCTTAGCCTCTCTCTTTATAGTACTTGTATAGTAAGTTCTTATAAGTCGGCCGTATTATCTAATAACTAAAAACAGTCTTTATAATCAAACCTTATAAGGTCTCTAAGCTTTACGTTCTTCTTAACTTAGACTAGTTTATCTATATTGTTTCTTACTATAATCGACGTTAACTACTAGTCTATAAGATATATAAACAAGCTAATTTAAGAGTTACTAGGCTTAAACAGTATGTCTTATTTACTTTTCTTTATAGTATATAATATAGGTATAGTTATTATAGTACGTAAGAGGATAGTAGTACTCTCCTTAGCTATTACTAGTATCTAGCGCCTTTCTTTTAGTAAAACGTTAATTTTGATTATAATACTATATAAGTGTACGACTGCCTTTTTCTCTAATACTAAGATATTAATACGTTCTAGGCTAATAATATCTATACTAATAATTAGATTTATAGAAAGAGTATTAATAAGGTATATTTCGCGTAATATCACTACCTAAGCTGTCTTACCGGCCTTAGTTCCTAGTAGAAACATGTCTACTATAACGTATTCTATAGACTATATCTTGTTAGTTCTTATACTTCTAATACTAATTAGCTTTACTTGTATATAAATTCCGTTATATTAATCGTATAGCTATACTTTACCTACTATACTTAGCGTCGATCTTATGTTAAGGCATATCTAGACTCGACTTGTTAATAGACTCCTAAATACTAACTTAATAGTTACGTAGTACTATAATTAGAAGCCGTATCTTATACTATTATTAAGTATAGCAATTATAGAGGATGTTATTACTTCTATAGAATTTAAGGCTACTATAGATTCTATAGAGTCTATAGGTTATAAGGAGCTTAACATTACTATAGATTTACTATTTACTATAGACTTACTACTTGTCTTAGCTTAAGAAACCTTATAGGCCTTTTTAAGATATGTAAAAAGCTTGTTAGTACTTTTAAACTATTCTTTATACTTCTTATATTAATGTTAAGCACTACCTACTTTAGTAAAGTTAACTTCTATAAAGTTTGTAATTAGATTATTATAGAACTTATCCTCTTATACGTAATATATGTTTATAAAATCCTGTTCTACAAACCTAAGTAGCGGCTTAACTATATTAGCCTATAAGTCGTCTTACATATAATACGCCTTAGCTCTTGTATATTCTTTCTCTAGTACGTCTTTAGCCGTAGCTTAATACGCTTGTACTAGCTATAGTTAGTACTAGTATTTGTTACTATTCCTTATATAAGCGTTTCTTATAGTTATCTATAGCTGTCTACGTTAACTAAGAGGCTAATTCTATAAGGCCTGACTTTAATAGTTAGCTATAGTATTCCTGTTCTATCCCTTACTAAAGCTGTTGTTACTAGTAAACCTGCCTTATAAGTTGTCTTACTACCTGTTACTATAAGGTAGCTGTTGTATAGGCTATAGCGCCTACGATTACTATAGCTACTACTATAGTTGTTAGGCTTGTAGCTAGTAACTCTATTAAGACAGGTACTAATAAGGCTAAAACAGGCGTTAAGCTTAAGGATATAAGGCGGCTAAAGGCCTAAGGTTATATAGACAAAACAAGGGCTTACCTCTATTATAAGTATTTGTATACTAGCTTATAGGTTATTACTGTACTCTAGTCGTAAAGTTAACTAGGGCTACTATCTTTAAGTCTACTTTCTTATAAAACCTTTTAATTAACGTACTTTTAGTTAGGTATAATACGTAGAGCTAGATCTATAGGTTAAGTATAGTCTATACTAACAGAAGGTTCTAAAACGTTAACTTACTTTCTAGTAAGCGTATAAGACAGAATATACGTATAGAAAAAGCTCTTATTAATTTACTATCTTATAGATTAGCTATTATAAACCTCTTTATATTTAACGCTATACGCGCTATTTCTAGACACTTCTTAAATTAATAGTTAACCTCTTTAAGGATTTTCTTTATACTTATATTAGTTAGGAACTCTCTTTTTAGTTCTGTTAGCTCTACTAAATACTATAATAACGCCTTCTCTTATATATATGTTATCTATATATTACGTACAGCCTTCTCTAAGTACTGTTTTATAAGGTATTAGAGTCTGTCTATATATAAGTATACGTCTATATATATTATATACTTTCCTTACTATATAATCCCTAATTCTATACCTTCTCTATTAAAAGACAGGTTAAATAGTCTTACTACTTTAGCTATTAATTACTAAGTAGTGTTTTCTTTACTCTAGTTATTTGTATTATTACCCTTATTGTTTATACTATTATTTACGTTATTTGTATTATTTAGATTCTTAATCTGTCTACTAAGAAGGCGTACTACTTGTTACGTAATTACTTTTTAATCAGCTTCTAATAGGCCTAGGAAGGCTAGGGTAGCTTCTTTATTTAAGCCTAACACTATGTTCGAACTTAACGCTATATTATTATCTTTGTTAATCCTTAGTAGTAGCTCTCTTAATTAAGCCCGTAAACCTGTTACTAACGCTAATCTTACTACTAATACTAAGCTCTAGTGTTTAATATTAAGCTCTACTACAATATTTATAGTCGTAGTATTAAAATACTTAATAGATTAATATAGTGTTAGCTAATTAATAACTTAGTCGTTAGGGTATGTTGTCGCTAGGTTGTCCTTAATGTCTTAGAAGACGTAATCTATAATCCTTTACGTTAAAGCTAGTACTTGTTTAGTAAATAACTTACTTACTTTAGTAAATTTTTAGAGTTGTTAGGTAAGAGTAATCGTCTCTTTACTAACTATAGTAGGATTTAGAGGATTTAAAGGATTTAATAGATTTGTCTAATACTAGTATATATATAGTAGCGGTTTTAACGTTAACAACTATAATAATCGGTCTAATAATAATTAGGTCTCTTAATAAAATCTGTATAAGATACTATCTCTATAACGCTTGTCTAATGTCTATAACGACTAGTTCTTTATTATAATTTAATAAAGTGTTTAATAAATATATAGGGTTTTAATAAAGTGTAGGCTTTAGAGGACTCTTAGTTAGTAGTGTAGCCGGGCTACTAGTACGACACGTAGTGTTTGTGTTACTAGTGCTTAGACAAATAAAAGAGCTAGTCTAATAAGGTATTACTACTAATTACTATAGTTAATAGGCCGTAAACACTAAGTAAGCGTGTTTTTATAAAAGGGTTAAATAAATTAATTCTCTTGTTATAATGTTCTCTTACTATTTACATGTAGTACTACCGTACCTTCTCTTCCTTATAATATCTGTAATATGCTGTAACAGTTAATATAAGGATCTTAAAGAAAGTAAACTAACGCTCTGTTATGTTAATAAAGCTAAGGATCTTATTATAAGCCTTTCCTTTCTTCTTATAAGAGTAGCCTTATCTAGTGTATATAGCTACATCTATTATAATTATAGTGTAACACTTACTACAGAATCTAATAAGAGTAATCTCTACTATATCTATACTTACCTCTTAGAGTATAATAGTAGGCTAGTGTTTAATAGAGCGTCTAACTAAGCGTAGTAGCTTTAATAGCTTATAGGGCTTATAGAGAACTATAACGCTAAGATCTATATCTATAGGCTTGTCTATAATCTATATACTAGTAGTAATTTCTATAGTCTTTTAGACGTTATTAAAGCCTAAGTACCTTAATCTCTTATACTATAGTTTGATTCCTAGTTTACCTTATTAAAAAGTAGCTAGTAGTACTATAATATAGTAGCTAGGTAAGTCTAACTATAGATATACCCTTATATTATTAACCTTATAGAGTATAAGTATCTCTTCTTCTCTGTCTAGAAGGGCTCTCTTTATAATAGATCTACTATAGTATAGTAGCTTAATACCTAATAAGAGATTAATAAAGAAGGTTAGAATAAACAGAACTTTCTTTAGCTATAGTTTATAATACTAATTACTCTTTACCTTAGCCTTTAGGACGATATTACTATAACCCTCTAGTTAGATTAATCTAGTACCTATTAGAACAAGTTATAACTACTTAGTTACTTTAAAGCTATAAAAGATCGACTTATTATTATATATATAGTAAGTTACTCTTATATCTAGGTACTAGTTCCCTTTTTAAAACTCTTTTTAAGTAGCTAATCTAAGCGCTACCTTTAAAGCCTTAAGGCCTAGCGCGCTATTAATCTAAGGCTACTAATTACCTACTATATAGAGTAATATAGTACTCTTTAAAGACTCCTTTTAGTCCTTTTTTAGACGCTTTTCTAGGAACGTAGTCTAGTAATCGTCTTTATCCTTTATAACGTAGAGCTTACTATAGTAGTAGTACTACTTTCTCTTAAGCTTCTTCTTATCCTTATCCTTGTCTTTACCCTTTCTCTTATTCTTATTATCTAGCTTACTACTATATAGTAATACTAATAAAGGTACTAATCTACTGTCCTTTACCTAGGCTTTGTCCTTAATTTCTATAACTAATATATTAAGTAATAAGGTACTTTTCTTACTACTCTTTTATAGGTTTTAAAGAGATTAGTATCTTTTAGCCTATTAAGGAAAGGCTTTTGTAAGTCGATTAATAAAGATAATAGCGTATAGGTAGTTACTCTTAAGTACTATATCTAGTTATATAGCTCGTTTAAGTTAAGTTATAAAGGTATTAATAAACTTTTCTATATTATTATAATTCTTATATTTAAGTAGCTAGAACTTATCTACTACTTAATACTACTAAGTAAATCCTTTGCCCTTATAGTAATTAGCTAGCTTAGTCTATATAGCCTCTACTAAGTCTACTTTAGCTATAAGATTAAGTACTAGAACTAACAATATGTTCTCTTTAATAACCTAACGTATTATAGCGTTACTAGCTCTTTATTTATTATACTAATCTAGCTCTTCTTTTATTATAGTAGTATTACTATACTTATAAGACTTAAGGACAAGATACTTCTTAGATATAAACCTATTAAGCCTATTAGCTTTAAGTATATCGTATACATCTGTCTTTTAAGTATAGAAGTTACTCTTACCTTATAGCCTCTTACTACTTATAAGTACGGTTAAGTTAGACATTATAGATTAGTCTAGGGTTCTATAATATAGTTATTATCCTTTAAGCTCTATAATCCTGTCTAGAGCTCTATTTAATTAACAGATATACTATAATTAAAAACAGGCTTTTACTATAACAAATCTTACGATAGATTGATTTAAGTTTAGTAGAGGAGATCAAATAGTATTACTACTATATTATACGGGATATTTAATCTATTGTTATATTACTAGAACTAATAAATTAAATTAACTAAGTAAAGTAATTATATAAAGTGCCTTTATAGCTATAGTAAACAACTAGGAATTTTGGCGGGTTGCTAACCCTGATTAGGTTAGACTAGAGTCCTAGTCCCGTAACTAATAACCTTACGTAATAGGCCAGTGGTTTCTTGTAACAATATCTAGGTTAGTTATATAAGTCTATAAAGGCGTCTACGCTAGTAGTAAAGTCTTTATAGATAGCGTAAGTAATTTAGGCTTCTTGTTTAAATACGTTAAGCTAGCTACTAAGGGTAGCTATAGTAGTCTTAGTATACGCTCTTCTACCTTAGTAATTAAGCCTAAGAGAAGGATAGGTATTAAGAACCTTTTACTATTGTTTTAAAGAGCGTTTACTAAAGTTAGTAAGCGTTTCTACTTCTTGTAGTCGCGTGTGATCCGCGTTAATAATACTCTTAGATAAGCGCGATAGGGTAGAATCCGCTATTCTAAGGGCTACGCTAGGCGTACAGGTCTCTAGGAAGTCGGACTTGATTAGAAACGATAAAGATGATTATTTGTAAGCCTGTAAGGGCCTAAATTAAGCGTCCGTAAAGGATACCTTAAATTCGAAAAAGTATGTAAAGGTGATACCAACTGTAGTGTAGTGTCGGGAGTCGGAAGGCTATCGATTATGTGGGGTAAAGGGTCTAGCATGACATCAAGGATCTCGATAGGGAAGCGGAGTTAAGAAAGAGAGTCCGATAGTAATTCCAAGAGACTTGGATGTGACTCGTGGGAATTCTGTTTATTCTAAGTCTAGAAGTGTATACAGTACGGTAAATACATCACTGCTCACAGCTTCGATCTCTCCGCAATCAGCGAGGACGAGTTCGGAAGACTGTCAATACTGTTCCGGTTGATCTGGTCTACGCTCTGGTATCCAGCAACGTTCATCAAGATATCGAAATCCGCGAGTAAGCTCTTCATGACGTGTCTCACCCCAAGCTCGCCCTTGATGCTGAGAGCGAAGACCCACAGTCGGCCCACGAACACGAATTTGGCGCCCAGGGCGAGGGCCTTGAAGACGTCCGCAGCGCCGCGAACGCCGGAGTCGAACATGATGTAGATCTTATCGCCAACGGCTATCTCCGATTAGTACAAGGCTTGTTTTGGGGGGGGCGGAGACGTACCTTCAACGATCTTCTCCAATGCGTCTAAACTCGCAATAGCACCATCTACCTGTCTCCCAGCATGGTTACTAACAACAATCCCATCGATACCCATATCCACGGCCTTCTGCGCATCAGCAACATGCTGGATGCCCTTGACGCAGAATGGTTTTCCTCCACTAATGCGCTTCCAGTTCTCTATTAACCAGGGCATTTTCTCCCAGCTCCAGGCTCGGCCATGCCACACATTATCGATCCACATAGCCCCCGCCTCATTAGGCTGTGTCTTCGGATCAATGCCCGCTTTTTTCAACCTCTTCTGGAAAACCGGGTCAGACAATCCGAGATCGGCACCAATACCATGGTAGAAGGCATAGTTGGAGTGAGCCTCGTCATGGTGTCGCCACGCAAGCTGCCATGTATCGAGCGTGAGGATGCAGGCGGTGAAACCTGAATCGTGCGCTCGCTGCAGCAGCGAGAGGGTCAATTCGTCATCATGTGGCATGTAGAGTTGGAAGAATCGGGGACCATCGCCATTTGCCTTGCCTACGTCTTCAATGGGAGTCGACCCAGCTGTTGAGAGGCAATATGGCAGGTTCAATTCCTCGGCGACCTTGGCAACGGGCAACTCCCCGAGAGGATTGTAGATCTTGTTTATGCCAATGGGCGCAAAGCCGATAGGAGCGCTGACTTTATGGCCAAAGATCTCGGTTTTGGTGTCCCGTTTGTTGGTATCAACGAGCATGCGTGGCACGATGCGGTGCCGATAGAAGGCCTGACGGTTTGCGAGGTGGGTGTATGATTGCCCAGCATTGGAGGATGCGTAGTACCTGTTCAATGGAGTCAGTTGGTGAATGCAAAGTGAGAAGGGCGGGAGAGCTTACCATCCACCAATTGTCAAGCTCTTCTTCGCCAGGTCCTCGAGATCTCCTGGGTCAGTACTGAAAGGAGGGACTTCCCCCGTATTATCCTTCCACAACAGTTCTCTTTGGTAGAGACCCCATTGCGGGGTGTCTCTGGTCTTGATGTTGGGGTTCTTTGGGTCAGACATAGCAGCGAGTTTTGAACTTGGAAGTGTAATTGAGATAGCAGTGGAAGTGCAGAGAAAAGGAGAGCATTTTGGAGAACATATCGATCAATATATACATATCCGGACATGTTTATTATGGAGAATATGGAGATTCAGACCTACCTGGGAATTGCGGATGATATCATGAGCAGAGCTGTTCAGGCAGGGAGTTGCAGTTGCAGGTCGCTGGCCTTTCTGCCGACGACGAAGTGACGTTGAGGTCGGGCGGGGCGGGTCAAGGAACTCGGGAGTCGGGAGTCGGGACATGAATAAGCGGGCCGGACGGGCCGGGCGCCTGATTTATGAGGCGTCCATGAATTACGAGTCGCGAGTCACGAGTCGCGGAGCAACGACGACGTCCCCCAGTTCAGCCTCAACCTTCAGATGCATCTCTCTCGTATATATGTCCATGGAGTTCCTCTCTTTGTCTGTTTCTTTTCCTCTTTTTGAACCCTATCTTGCATTTTTTTCGCTCCAGGGAACACAGCAGAAATGACAAGCGTTTTACGAATCTGGTCCAAGTCAGTCTCATGATTCCTGTTCGTGCGAGTCAAGATTCCTTGCCTGTCTCTCTTTCTTCCTTTTGATTATTCTGCACCTATCCTATGTATTATTTTTATTTCTGTTTCATGCCCATTCTTTGTCAAAAGTTCTTCGTTTCTTCTTTCTTTTCCGTCCACCAATACCCCTGCGCTATAGAGCTGTCAGTGAGGACCCAGAAGCCACCTCCACAGAGCAGGCCCCTTGGCAAAAAAGCTTGGCCGGTCCCCGAATTCCGATTCCAGGCTCAACTCCATTATTAGGGTCGGCAATATCCAAGTAGTGGATGAGAAAAAGAAACTTCTGATTTTTTCCCCATTTGTTTGTACATTGTGCCTGAGGTACAGTGAGGCCAAGAGGCTCGGCAGCGTGACAAGCACCAATCTTAGCTCTCCGCTGATCAACGTGTCTTGTCCCGCCCCGTGCCTTTGCCCTCCGCCCAACAATGCCCTGCCTAAGTAGGAGAATCGTAGTAATCACTTTCCTTGCTCTCATACATTCTGGGCTCGCTTCCTCGTCTTCTCTCCTAATGCGGCAGTACGATCTACTCAAGCGCGACTGTGTGCCATTATGATTCGTTGCCAGGCGCTGTCAGGTACAGTACGGGCAACGGGGTCTTTTCCATGGTTCCACCATGATCAAATATCTAACATTGCAAAACGGGTAGGAGAATCTCTGCAGCGCTTCCCCACTCCAAGGAATCAGATATTTAAGGAACTTCGCCCATATGTCGCAGACGTCCCTGCCGGTCTCCTCTACAGCACTGCCAATCTTTACTGCAGCATTCTTTGATATTAATAGAAGTTGGCCACGAACCTTTCCCATCGCGGCTCAGGTCACCCGCATTCTCAACCATGCGCTTCCAGTCTGTGCTCGCCAGTGCCTCACTGCTGTGCCTGGCGACAGCACATGCGGGGCACAGGAGACGATCCGTTCCGTCGAGCCCTGAAGCGTTAAACCCAAAGCTCACCAACACTATCCCAAACGCTCAAGGAGGACCAACTCTCTACTACAATGGCAGCGGTCCTGTCCCTCCATACGACCGAACCTCCCCGATCCCACCCCCATTACATCCATTGAGGTAGGTGCTTCTCTCACCCTTGGTCGACCAACCTAACCCCTCTTAAAGCAAGCAAGAAATCGAGGACAACATCTTTAACGAGTTAGAAGCCATCGTAAATGGTGATAGTCTCACCACCAAGTGTTCGAAATGCATTGCGGGTACCGAGATCATGCACTTGGCAGCAATTACCCAGCCTGTCGATGTTGTTGTGAACCTCCTAATCAGAGCTTGCGAGGCATTTCCCACAGTCAAAGATAGTATCTCTGCTGCCACTTGCTATGAAGAATACTCTGGAATTGGTGGGACGGGCCCATACTTGGCCCAACTCTTCGCTAAGATGAGTGCTGCTACTGGTGACATGCAGGGCTGGTGTTACTTCCAGTGGGACACTTGCTCTCAACCCCCGACCATTGCCATCGATGAATCGCAGTATTTCAAACCAAAACCAGAAAACAAAACTACCGCTCCCACACCATCGAGTAAGTCTTCATCGTTGTTGGTCACGTGCCAACCCATCTGCCCATGAACGAAAAGAGTGTAGTTCTGACCACCCAACTAGACAAAACAATCAATGTCCTCCATCTGTCAGATTGGCATATTGACCCAAGATATGATATTGGTAGCGAGGGAAACTGCACACAATATCTCTGCTGCCGGCCTTACTCTACCAACACAGACCTATCTACAACCTCAGCCAACGCGTCCATTCCGGCATCTCGATTCGGGTCCCTTTACTGCGACACACCAGCTGATTTGGCCCTGTCAGCATTCTCGACAATGGATCAATTTGTGAAGAGATCCAGCATCAACTTCACCATATTCACAGGAGATATTGTCAGTCACGATCATACTGACCAGTTAAGTCGAGACTATGTCGAGTACGAGGAGAAAATAACATTCGAAACCTTCAAAGCCCAGATGGGTAACAGCCCGATCTACCCCACGCTTGGGAATCATGACTCCCTACCAGAAGCGTATACCTCTCCAAACTCAATCTCCGATGGTGATAGTAACGGCCGCTCTAATCTATTCTCTTGGAACTATGAGCTGCTGGCAAATATGTGGTCGTCTGATGGCTGGATTTCAAGATCAGACGCCTCTTATGCATCAACACACTATGGAGCCTACGCCACGGTTACCTCATCCAACCTGAAGATTATCTCTATCAATACCGATTTCTGGTATACCGCTAATATCTTTAATTATTACAACATGACAAACCCTGATACATCCGGTATCCTTACCTTCCTGGCCGATGAACTTCAAAAATCAGAAGATATCAACCAAAGAGTCTGGATTATCGGACATGTCCTCTCCGGCTATGACGGTTCCAACGCCCTTCCCAACCCGTCCGCATTATTCTACAGTATTGTCCGCCGCTTCTCGCCCTCGACCATCGCCGGGATCTTCTTCGGGCACACGCACCAAGACCAGCTGATGATCTACTACGACTACCTCCCCAACTCCAC